>NW_028186369.1:1021943-1036252 GCF_003343005.1 Rhea americana | reverse complement strand
AGCCTTGCTGAGGTCAAGGTACACAACATCCACTGCTCTTCCCTCACCTACCCAGCCAGTCATTCCAGCATAGAAGGCTATTGGATTGGTTACGCAGGATTTCGCCTTGGTGAATCCATGCTGACTACTCCTGATCACCACCTTTTCCTCCACGTGCTTGGAGATGACATCCAGAATGAGCTGTTCCATCACTTTTCCAGGGATGGAGGTGAGGCTGACTGGCCTATAGTTGCCTGGGTCCTCCTTCTTGCCTTTTTTGAAGACTGCAGTAACATTGGCTTTCTTCCAGTCCTCAGGCGCCTCTCCTCTTCTCCAGGACCAGGCTTCTTTGCTTAGTCGTGATGTAAGGCAAACACAGCGCTGTTGAATGCAGCCCCAGCTGGTATGTGTACAAGAGGACTGCAGCAACCTTGCAGGCTCTGTGGATTGACCAGCGCAGGGAAGTGTGTGCTGCCCTCCCCTATAGGGTCTGCACATCCCCATGTTTCTCAGGGTACAGATAAGAGCTTTTCAATGTGATGCCTCATCTTTTGCACCTTCTGATAGTCAAGAAGCTTTTGAAGTTATCTCAGATGAAGCCTTTATAGCCACTTCTTACCCTGGAACTGCAGATAYATTCTCTTAGGAGAATTTTTTTTCTTCATATACTACTTCCACAGTACAGCAGTGCTCAGTTTTACTGTGTCCCATTCTAATGATATATTCATTTTGATGTCTCTTCTTCTTTCAGATGTGTCTTCTAATCTCTGTCTTGGGGAATGCGCTCCTGTGCACTTGTGTAATGTTTCACTGTGTATGTTGCTGTTGTGTAGGCATTTACATTACCTGGAAGTAGACTTTCTCCAGGTTTGCTTGCTCCTCTTGCCCTGGCTTAAACAGTGTATCACTGCATCAAGTTGACACTTTGCACCCCTGAAGTGACTGCATTAATTGGCAGGTGAACAAGCATGCTGAATCCTGCACCCTCTTCCTCTGCCCCAGAGTGCTTTCTCTCTCCAAGGAATCCACGGATGTATGTGTGTTAGGTCTGCATTGCTCAGGCCTTCTCTGGAGGGCTTTCTGTGTATTCCAATGCAACTAGTTCAAGGCAAGGCAAGGAGCCACAGCTAATCTACTGGAGCAGAAGGCCCAGTAAGCAGGTGCCCTGGACTTTAGGGGCTTTAGTAGCCTTCAGTCAGCACCTGCACTGGCAGGAGAACTGGAGGAGGAGTCGTCTGCCCAGTCCCATGTCTCTTCCATGTACTTGATGTACCAGATTGAAGAGGTTATGATCCCAGGAACGTAGGCTGCCTTAGTACACCCCAGTCAGATATATTGTGTTTATCTGTAGCTACTAACAGGCTCTCACAGTGCAGCTGCTACCTTTCCAGCTGTAACTTGATTGGAGCAAAATAAAGATCTGTAGGCAGGTTTTTGGTCCAGACATTCCTTAGCAGGCAAATGCAGAAACTGCCAAGTTTTTGTAGTTTTATTGAGGATGTCATGAGGGGAGGTAGTATTACACAGGCATTGCTACCAAAGGAAAATTTCCTATTTCTTTGATCCAGAGAAAAAGGAGGCATCATTGAAAGAAACTGATAAAGTAAAAGCCCCAGCACTATTGCAGGTTTTGAGTAGAGCATTGCCCCATCACTAGCTGCAGACACTGGGTAGATCTATCTTCTTTAACAATCACTGCTTAAAATTTATGTACCAATACAGTGTCTTCTTGTTTTGGAATATCAGTGTGCAAGTATTTATCCCTAGTCTAGGTTTGAATAAGTCCAGGCTGTGATCCATTTAAGGGGTGAGTAGTCTAAATGATGTTTCCTCTTCAGCTTAAGTCAGGCTCATGGAGAGCCATCCTTAGCTGGCTACTCTCTTTAGATTACTCTCTTTAGCTCTTTAGCTCCCTCTCACATTTCCACTGTAGTTGCTAAATGACATTTCCCCTGTTTCCTCCCATGTCTCTGCATAGTTTGGTTTACTAACTGGTGAGTGAAACTTTTTTGGAGGGGCGAGGAGAGTCAAACTGACAACAAGCTCCTCCATCAACCCTAGATCCTGAATCTTATGTGAGACAGAGTACTTTGAGTAACCCAGCTAGGAAATAAAAGCTTCTTATGGAGGTGATTTTCCTGCTCCTGTGTCATGCAGAACTGGTGTTGTATTCTCATTGTTACTCATACTCTGAGTACTTATTGCCCATGACAGTATTTGAGCTTGTGAGTTGCATATTTGTTGTGTCTCTTCTCTTCTTTTTCAGTCACTAATGTAAAATAATCTTCCCTCACCCTTTTCTGATTCAGCACAGAGACTTTACAAGTTGGCAGACATCCTGTTCAGGAACATTTGACTTTATGCCATCTAATTAAAAGGTAGAATCAGCACCACCTTCCACAACAATGCAGACTGTGGCCTAGCATTGGCATTTCCTCTGGGAAGAGATTGCCAGTGTAGTTACTAAACTAATTTATCCTCAGGTCCATAATAGCTAGCTCTCTAGTCCTTAGATGAGAAGCTGTTGAAACTTACAGGCCTTCTCTGACTCCTATCACACAGCCCGTTATAGCAGGCAGCAAGCAGTCTTTGTCAACAATCTTTCAAAGACTGTAACTTGCAGACTTCTTTTTAATGCTGTACTTCTTTATTATTGCTTCTTCTGACTTAATGGTTGCCAGTACTGGGACAAAATTTGATATATCTCTTTACATAGGCATGATTTTTGTGAAGGAAAAAAGTAGTTCACTGCACGTAAAAGTCTATTCTAGACAGAAATTTTGCCTTTGAGAAATACTTTCCTTTCCTAACCAGACTAGCGTGTGATGAAGTTGAAGGGAAATCTCAGTAATTACACTGCTCTGAATGCTCTGTTTATGGTTTTGGGAGTTGTCCTTGTTCCTGCAGATGGACTGTGCCTTGTTCTAATGGCACACATGAATACATTGTCAGGCAGTGCACATATGGATTACACGTATGTGCAAAAGCATGTGCGGTATGTTGACTTACACTCTGCTGCACACACTGCAGTGCTCTCAGCAGTGGTGGTACAGATCGTAATTACAGGGAAAATACAAGGAACACCTCAGTGCAGATACTTGGTCCATCCATGTGTAAACACCTGCTTGAAGCCAACAGTAGTGGACTACATGATGACTCCCGCATGGTCGTCTCATTACAGTGATTTTGAAAGGAGGAGTATGTAGTGTACCAAAGACAATTCCCCCAAAACTTTAGAAGTATTACACAGGTCACCATCCTCTCAGGAAGAGGACTGCTGGGCAAGGTGGGGAGCAGGGAATCTGTTCTTCTGCCTACCTTCCTGATCCATCTTAGCAGGACAGTCATGCTGAGAGCACCTAACAGGCAGGTTGTTCCCTGAGGCTCTGTCAGATACTGTAGTGCCTGCCAGCTCCAACTGTAGATTAGGAAGATGGAGAGAGCTAACTCCTGCCCTCATCCTATTAAAGTTGGTGAGCTCTATTAAAGACATCTATAAAGCTGTAGCAACCTCAGTGGAGGTATATAATTCCATCCTTGAAATAGGCACCCACCCACATAAGACCTATGTTCTCATGGCTCTGTTGAAAAGCTACCACCTAGAGCACCTTGCTTAGTATGGTAGTAGCTACTTCAGTTGTAGCCACACCAGGACTGATGTCTCCAATGTAAGTCAGATCATGGAATCTAAAGGACAAGACAGTCCACCTGTCTGCCCAAGTAGCTCTAATTTCACAGAGGAGTCATAAGTGCAGGCAGTTTTCTTCTAATAGCATTATCTTAAAGCAGGTAGGAAAATCTCCTGCTTTGTCATCACACAGATAATGAGTTGTTTTCCAGATACCATGTGCTACCTGATCATACTGATGCAACACCACCTTCATGCTTGTCTTTGGGAAACTCAAGCCCTTACTGATTTATTCTTTGTGGTTCAACCTGCTGATTACACCATCATGTTACGCTGAGCTAAGAGACATCATAATTTACATCTCTTCGGTGAATCTGAAGAATTTGCTGGTCTCATGTTCCCTTTGTTCCTGAGCAGTAATATTTAGGGACCTCCTTTTGGGTGGTATCTAAGCCCTCAGCAGTTCCAGAAAGTTGCCTGCTCATTAGAGGCTGAATGAACCTGAATGACTCTTTGCCAGTTTTTGTGGATCTGGTAGGCAAGAGTGTTTGCACTCCAGCCAAGCTCACTATGCCTGCATTAAACCTTGAAGTGGAAACACTGAGGGRTGTGGGGCAGAAACTCCCAAGCTGGATGCCATGCAAGTCTGTTTGGATCTGGGAGCTGCCTTTGTGTGGTGCTGGCATAATCTATGGCAGTGCATTGTGAATACAGATAGGATGTGTCTGGATCTCAGCTGATTCAGCCAAATGACACACGGCCACAGGGCTTACCAACTAGTTCAGTAGCTAGCTTTTAGGATGTATTCCACTGTGCAGGATAAACATACTGAGAACAGTCCAACGCTTACATGAGCAGCTGATCTGCCTTCCCAGATGAGATTAATGTGCCCATCACCTTTCCATCTGGCCAACCATTTTTCATTGGCAGGTCTGAACAGATGTTTGCAAGAGTCTGACCCTTTGAATCTCAGCTCGGATTTAGATGATAGCTTGATCTCTAATGCTTACCCATGTTTGAGTCTGGGCATTAAACCAAGAATGCCCAGACTCCCCATTTTTTGTCTCAGACAGCTGCATATCAGGAGGATACATGTCATTATAAATGTCGAAAGCAACAGAATGTAAACCCCTCATTTCTAAAGAGGACTGTGATGTGGCTTGGAAAGTGTGCATTTAATAGGGGCAGAGAGAGGTTGTAGGTACATCGTGCAACCACAGTATTATTTAAGAAGCAGCTGGCATTGGGAAAATGCGTGAGAGCTTCACAACAGCCGTTCCAATCAAGCCTCCTACTAATAATCTCTTCTGTTTTTAAATAAAATACTAAAAATGAGTGCTGGCATTCTTGCAGTTTAATTAGAAGTATGTGTGCATGTGTGGTTATGTTTGTGAACATAAACGATGAGGAGGAAGTTTAATGTGGAGCACTAGTTAAAAAGCCCTGGTACATTTTCTCATTGATTCCATGTAAACTACCAAGTGCTAAGCAGGAACAGAGTGCTTTAGTAGAAAGTGCAGTAGCAGCAAGACAGTGTTTGTTTTAAAATGCCACTGTTACACCATTTGAAGCAGTAACTTCCTTCCCACACAGCCCTGATTTAAAATGTGGCAGTCTGGCTTAACAGTCCAGTGAACAAACCCTGGCTTAGTAAACAGATTTGCCTCACTCTCATCACAGTACAGTTTATCCAAACAGAAATGCATGGCAGAGCAAAGGAGGTGCTAGCAGGACTTGTACGAATGGGTCCATGCACGGTTAGGACCAGACCGATTCTGTATGTACCTGTCACACATGCTTGTATTTGACAGTTTAGAGGTGAAGATCTTTGTTCTCCTAACAGGTGTGGATTTTTTGGTTAATTAAATGCTTTAATCAGAATTTAAATGGATTTTGATTACACTAGAATAAAGATGTTTGGATAAAAATCAAGGTCTTCCTTCTTGTTTAACTTGCCTGATGACCACCTGTGTGGCTGTCTGCAGTAGCATCTGCCACCAGCATGGGAGACAGTGGTGAGTCTGCCGGAGGCTCTGCTTGGTTGTCGGGGTGATTGCTCTTCCCAGTCCTGAGGCCCAGCCAGACTTTTGCTTGATCTTTGTTCTCCACACTCACAAAGTAAGTATTTCACCATTCGTCCAGTTGAAAGTATTCTGCAAAGGCCAAATCATGATGCCCTTGCAATGAGGAGCGCTGACTGATCTAGCTGATCCTGCCTCAGGGAGATGATTGAGGTAATGCCCTTCCAGCCSTATATTTTTCTATGCTTCAGTGAGTGGCCCCTTTGTTTTTCATGAGCCTGTTTGTGGAATATGGTGCTACTCAATGTGAGAGGTGGGACTCAGAGGCACAAGGCCTCTGCAACATGCAAGTGGTGCAATCTGAGCAAGAATGTAAGCCCTGCCTGGGATTGATGTGTGAGAGGATCTGATTGCCTCTGCTTTGTGGCTCCTTTTCACCTTAGAGCAGTCAACACCCTTATCTTTTTTCTTTTCTTTCCAACTCAGCTGAGCACTTTTCACATAGCTGCATCTTGCCTGGCTAGCAGTGTCCAGTCCACTCACCTTCTCTTTCAGAGTGCCATAATCAGAGGAGGCACAGGGGCACTGCCATTCCCCAGGCATTTGAGGGCAAGGGGAGATGGTGCATGTTACAGTGCAGTTATTGGCAGAGCCCTACAGTCAGCTGTGGCTTTCTGTTCAGAGGACTGGTCATCTGGAGAGCTCTACTCCTTGACGGTCAGAAGAATCAGCCCCACTACTGCTCTGCTAGGTCAGTGCTACAAGTGCTTGGGCTCGCATCTGGCTGGTGGTGTGGCTGCCATGTGCTGCGCTGCGGGAACCGAGCTGTAAACTTGCACTGTTTCAGGTCTGCTTAGTGTCGAGTGTAACCAGCTGAATGCATCAATGTGACACCATGCCCACACTGCACAGAAAGTCTCTGCTGGGATCTCCCCTATATATTTACATAACTTTGAGGCTGCTGCCTTGTGCAACATGCTGTTAAGGGCTTCTTAAATAACCCAATGCCCTGGGTGCTTTCTCTGCGCTACTTCTATTTTGTGCTGCTGATCATCAGTTTAGGAACATAGAATCATAGAATCAGTAAGGTTGGACGGGACCTGTGGAGATCATCTAGTCCAATCCCCCTGTTCAAACAGGGACACCTAGAGCATGTTAGACAGGGTTGCATCCAGGCAGGCCTTGAAGATCTCCAGAGGAGACTCCACAACCTCTCTGGGCAACCTGTTCCAGTGCTCTGKCWCTCTCACAGTGAAGAAATTCCCCMTCACGTTCAGGCGGAACTTCCAGTGGTTCAGTTTGTGCCCATTGCCTCTTGTCCTGTTGCATGGCACTACTGAAAAGGGTCCGGCCCCATCCCCCTGACACCCTCCCTTCAGGTACTTGTACACATTGATAAGATCCCCCCTCAGTCTTCTCTCCTCCAAGCTAAAGAGGCCCAGCTCTCGCAGCCATTCCTCATAGGGCAGGTGCTCCAGCCCTCTGATCATCTTCACAGCSCTACGCTGGACTCTCTCCAGTAGCTCCACGTCTCTCTCATACTGGRGGCCCCTGAACTGGATGCAGTACTCGAGGTGAGGCCTCCCCAGGGCTGAGGAGAGGGGCAGGATCACCTCCCTCGACCTGCTGGCAACACTCTTCCTAATGCACCCAAGGAGACCATTGGCTTTCCTGGCCACAAGATCACACTGCTGGCTCATGGTCAACTTGTCATCCACCAGCACTCCCAGGGCCTTCTCTGCAGAGCTGCTTTCCAGCAGGTCAGCCCCCAGCTTGTACTGGTGCCTAGGGTTATTTCTGCCTAGGTGCAGGACCCTACACTTGCCGTTGTTGGACCTCATGAGGTTCCTCTCTGCCCAGCTCTCCAGCCTGTCCAAGTCTCTCTGAATGGCAGCACAGCCCTCTGATGTATCAGCCACTCCTCCCAGCTTGGTATCATCAGCAAACTTGCTGAGGAGGCACTCTGTCCCCTCATCCAGGTCATTGATGAAGTTGAACAGGATGGGACCCAGTACTGAGCCCTGGGGGATGCCACTAGCCACAGGCCTCCAACTAGACTCTGCACCACTGATGACAACCCTCTGAGCTCTGCCTTTCAGCCAGTTCTCAATCCACCTCACAGTCCACTCATCTAACCCACACTTCCTGAGCTTATCTAGGAGGATGTTAGGGTAGACGGGGTCAAAAGCCTTGCTGAGGTCAAGGTACACAACATCCACTGCTCTTCCCTCACCTACCCAGCCAGTCATTCCAGCATAGAAGGCTATTGGATTGGTTACGCAGGATTTCRCCTTGGTGAATCCATGCTGACTACTCCTGATCACCACCTTTTCCTCCACGTGCTTGGAGATGACATCCAGAATGAGCTGTTCCATCACCTTTCCAGGGATGGAGGTGAGGCTGACTGGCCTATAGTTGCCTGGGTCCTCCTTCTTGCCTTTTTTGAAGACTGCAGTGACATTGCATTGGCTTTCTTCCAGTCCTCAGGCACCTCTCCTCTTCTCCATGATCTTGGCAGTAAGTCTGCAGCACTTTATGCATATGTTGATCCCTATTTATCTTCTGCCTCCTAAGACCATGGCAGGAAGGGCTGTATCATTTCTCTACCACAAGCTGGGTAGGTTTGAAACATCTCATGCCTACCTAAATTACAGTATTTAAGGGGAACAGACTCTGAATGTTTCTTGTCAGATCAAAGGAAGGTCCCTTGTCCTGAGAGCTGCAAGGCAGTGGAGGGGCCTGTCACCTCACAGACCAGAAGCGCTGTGCAGTTTGGGTGCTAGATGAGGGGCCCAGAGTCTCAGAATCTGGTCACTGAGATCTAGACTGACCCCCATGGTAACAGCGTTCAACCTGGACATTTGGACTTGCTAAGGTTTCAAGATGGTGAGAGCTAGCCATGCCCCTGTGTGTGCCTGAGTGAGCTCAAAAGCCATTTGTGCCACTCATTCTAGCAAGCTGGCATAAGGTGGGAAGGGAGTCCTTGGCTTGGCTAAGGCAATTTGGTGCCCAGATTTCCTGTCTCAGTCAGCTGACGACAGATGCAGTCGTCACTGGCCAGCTCCCAGTGCTTCATGCTAATACTCCTTCAACCTCTTACGGCAAAAAGGCCTCTTGTAATGCTAGATCAGTGGGGCTGGGCTTGTTGGGTTTTATTAGCTACAATTTGTGCAGGTTTGGTGCACTCTCCTTCAGCCCATTATAGAGTCCTTTTGGTTATTCCCATTGGGAGTTTTGCAGTTCCTCATGGCTGAAGCACACTTCCTGGCAAAGGAGGCCATGACATGGGATGGTCACATACTCCTGTCCGAATTTTGACTTTTCAGTACAAGCCTCTTCATCTCAGACAGCCTGTCTGCTGAAGCAAAACCCATTTTATGGCCTGAGTCACAGAGTGTATCTCTCAGGGCTAGGATGAACTCCAGTGCTAGGGGGAGGTTGCGAGGGTCTCTGCAATGCCTCAGCTGCCCCACAAAATCTAGGCAATCTCATTCCAACACTGCATCTCTTCAAAGTGCTCAGTGACTTCATTCCCTTCAGCTTCTKCCTTGTCGATGCATATCTGCAATGTCAGGAAACAGGCATAGCCTGTCCCTCTGCAGTCACTTTCTGATAAGCAGGCATAGACAGCAGCAGATGGGGAAAGACAACCTGCGGGACTCCATGCTGTGGCTAAGCAGTGAGGTTGTGGTGATAAGATTGGCCTCTCCAGATCTGCAAATGTTGGTGGAAGAAAAGCAGCTTCCTAGAATTGCTACCTACCTGCAGTGGTTCTCAGGCTCCATGAGACCCATGCCAACTGTGGTGCTCATGGGGAAAGGATGGGGCAGCTGAGCTGTTCCTGCTGGCTCCTTGCCCTAGGCTCTCAGGGTCCTGATTGCCCTGGGCAGCTCAAGGCAAAAGGGTCCTGTGCATGGGGCAGCTGGTCAGAGGTTCAGCCTGCCAGACTGCCTGTGCTCACCTGCCAGCTGACAGAGGGGCTGTGACAGGCAGCATCAGCAAGGTGGAGAGTCCTTTTTTGCCTTTTTTGTTCCTGTTCTGCTCCTCAATGCAGAGCATTCCCCAAGGGAGGAAAGTGAATCAGTYACACAGTAAAAGACAGGTTTGGGCAGCAATTAATATTTCATGCAAGTAAAATGTCTTGCTGTTGCTGCAACTTCAGGAGCATGGGCAAGGGAGCAGAACAAGAAAGGGAGGCATGGAGGCTGGTAGAAAGCAGAGAGCAGAGAAGCTGACTCACCAGCCCAAGGGAGGGCTGCATTCAGCCCCACTGAGCCAACAGCTGCATGTTTCCATGCCACTGGGCAAGGCAAGAATTACAACAGCAAGAAAGCTCTCAGGGCACCATCTGACCTGCAGGGAATCATTGCCTTCTGTCACTGCTCATGTTTGAAAGCCTTGATCCTGCACTGAAAAGCCACAGCCCATCTTCAGCACCAGCTACACAAAGGGATCGCAGGATTTTGCAGGATTATGTGTTGAGCTTCATAGAAAAGAGGGAGAGAGAAAGGCAGGGGAAGAGGAGGCAGGATTTCAGAAAGTCAAATGCAGGAGGAGCAGGGGGAGGTTCTGGGCACGGGGGCTACACGAGGGCATCTTTGTAGCAGGGCATGGAAGGATCTGATGGATGCCGGTGTCCTCCCAGTGCAAGGCAGCTGGGAAGGAGTTCAAAACTGGCCTCTGATCCTGGATGGAGGGAAGTGGGGCAAGGTAGCACCTCTGTGCCTGGGGCTGGGGGGCAGAGGAAGCAGCTGTGCAGCCTTGGCCTGAGGTATAGCAGCATTTGCAGTTCATGAGTTCATCCCAACTGCTTCTGGCTTCAACACGGGCTAATGTAAACATATCTGTAACCATCTAAAGCAAGCAAGAGGTTTTCACAGGCTTAAACATGTCCTCTCATGCTTCACTGGTAGAAAATGCTGCTGGTTCTAAACTGCATGTCTGCAGCTCCTCTCCAACTTCTTCTGCCAAGGCTGGAAGCCATCTTGCTGTGCTACCATGGCTGCCTTACACCCCGTGGGGCCCTGAAAGCTAAAAGGACACAGCAAAGGCCAAGATCACTGGAGCACCACAGGGCTGGTTAGTGGGTGTCTCTGAGGCTCTGCAGACTTGTCATCCCAGTAGACTAGCACCACTTTTGCCCCAAACTGGCCACACATGGGTGGAGGCTCATTTTTCTTAAGACTGGAGCTAAACCACTTGCTGGCTTCCCACAACTCCCCTGCACAAGCCCAGCAGGAAGGATATTCCCTCCTCCCCCACCCCAGCCCAGAAAAGGATCGGAGCCCAGCTAATAACCCCAAATGCCCTGGGCCAGGTTCTCACCACACCTCCACCTCATCAGCCCTGGTGACGCCCATGGGTGAGGCCAGCAGTTCAGCTGGGCTCTGCTAGGCGCACACAGTACAGCTTATGAGGCTGGGGCACTCCATGTCCTCCTAGGCCTGTGCCAAAGGATGGCTGGGGAGCCAGGGGCTGCCACCCCAGAGCTAGCTGCTCTCCAGCCCCTCTGGAAGCAGCGTCTCATGGACCCGAGTCAGGAAAACACACGAGGGCCATCTTTAAGTGTGTAGTAATCTCAGATCAGTCCTAAGGGCTTTCCTGTCCTGGGACCTGTAGTAACACTGGCCCAAATGCTTCCAGTAGCAAAGAGGATCTTCCCCTGGAGTGCCTTTGACAATGTTTATCCATGACTGTGATGCTTCCCCTGCTGTTCTTGCCTGCTTGGAGAATGGTTGTGGGTCAGCAAGAAGGGAGATGGCCACATAGACCCCAATTAAGGTGCTGCCAACAGCTTTGTGAGTCTCAGTCTCTCCAAGCACTCAGACAAAGGAGCTGCCTCCCATCAGCACCAGCATGAGAACAGCTTGCAGGGACCTGCAGCTCTGTGGAGAGACAGGGTTGCCTTTAACCCTCCTGTAGGACCTCCTCTGCACCTGGGCAGCCATTTCCCAGGCAATTTGGCAAGGAGGTCAAGTGAAAGAGCCTGACACTGGAGGATCTTCATAGCAAAGGACCATATTGTCCGTCTCGTGCAGGGAAAAATGCCAAGCCCTGCTTCAGCAGTGTGCTGAGCTACAGGCCACTTTTAAAGTCCCTTCTGCTGGCATCTGATATAGTATAATCCCTATCTCCATGTTTTGAAAGAGGTGCCCTAAGCCTGCCATGGTCTCCTTCTCCCTGTTGCCAGTTCCTCCCACACAGAGGCAACAGCCAAAGTGCCACTCCTCCTGGCCATCCACCCTTCGTCCCCAGGCCCCCATCAACCCCATCTTCTTCCTGAGTCATCCAACCCTCCTTCCCCAGCCCTCCATCCATCCCATCTTCCTCCCCATCTGTTCATCCTCACATCCATCCAGGGGGATTTCAGAGATCAATGTGAGCATGCTTCAGAAAACAAGCAGTGGCACTAACAGAGTTAGCAGAATGTGAGAATGAGAGTTGATGCTCTGAAGGCTAATAAAAGTTGAGTTCATGCCGTACCCTTAGCAGAAGTAGAGATATGCTCTATCCCCCCTCCTTCCGATTACAGATTTTCTTGAAAAAGGTAGGGATGACCCCTCTTACAGCATCTTTGCTGTCACTTTCAGTTAGAAATGACCCAGGGAGGTAAAAGGGATTTGGGGAAGAGGGGGAGTCAGAGGGGCTGTGTTGACTGGATGCTGTTGAGCCCTGCTCTGAGTTGTGGGCAGCCAGACCCCACTTACATGCACAGGTGTGTGCATATGTATGCCAAGAAGAAACCTCTCAGACCCCGTAACCCTTCAGCAGTGCCAGGAACCCGCAGCCCATAGGCCAGGATACGTTCCCAGCCAAATGCAGCCCTGGCCTGTTAATTTGGTCTAATGTAGCAGTGTTCTCTGGAGATCTCCAGCACTCAAAATCACCAGAAACTCCCCAAAGGAGGTGGTTTAATGGAGCAATGTTTTCTGGAGACCTCCAGCACTCAAAAATCACTGGAAACTCCCTGAAGGAGGAGGCGAATGTGTGGGTTGTGAGGCAGGAGTGGAGGGAGCCAGCAGCCTCCTTGGAATACAGATGAGCTGTGCTGGTGCTTGCTGGGTTCAAAGCCTGCTCAGTCCTCTGGGAGTAGGAAAATTGGGGGCGGAGGTTGGGGTGTCATTTTAAATGGCACTAATTGTTACACACAGCAAGGCAGCTAGGCTGGGAAACTAATTAGCAGGCTGGTTGGCTCTAAAAAGATTAGCCAAGATCCATTGTTTGACACAGTGCTACCTCTGTGAGGCTTGCAAGGGAGAGGATCCTCACTCAGCCAGGCATCAGGATCTTCCAGGGCCTCCAGCACTCCTTGGCACCACAGTGGCCTCACATAGCCCAGATAGGCAATAACGCTGTAACACCCAATCTGTGCCCCAATTCTTGGGGATCAGACAGCCCTCACAGCCCAGGGTGCTTACAGTATGATAGCCAAGGGGTCCCCAGCACCCCACAAGGGGAGGAACAAGTTGAGTACCCATGCCTGCAAGTCTCCCTTGCAAAGCAAGCCGAGCTGAGCAGATGCTCAGCTCTGGGTGCCCCCCAGAGTGTTTGAGTACAGACACCGGTGCCTGCTCTGAGATAGCCAGAGCCCAGAGGACCTATCTGCTATTGAAATGCAAATGAGATGAGCCAAGAAAGAAAAAAGACAGGAAAAAAATGTGGCTTTCAAACAGGGCTGCAAGATGTTCCCATGCCTGCTGGTGGCAGGAGGGCGAATTCACTCCCTCTGATATCTACAGGCAAGTTAATGGTGCCCTTTGCTTACTGACTACTTAACAGCCCCACAGATTAGCTGCAGGCTGGAGTGCAGCAGGAACCACAGAGAGACACCCCCCCCCCACACACACACACACACCCCACCCTGGTTTAGGGCCTTAGTGTAACTCCTCTTGGAACCAGGATCATTCTCAAACACAGGAATTCTTCCAGCCTTTCTGAAAAGCATTAATTTGCTTTTCTCCTTTTCCTCCCTGCAGCCCAGCGGCCCAACTGTTACAATTACTGCACTGGCTTTTCTCTCCCACGCTCTGTTCTGGGGCAGAGTGCAGTAGGACCCTCTCTTCAAACGGCCTTTCAAGATACCCCAGGGAGCTGCAGCCGGGTGCGCTGATGCACTTCCGGCACCATCGTGGGAGCTGCAGGGCCCGATCCCGGCCGGGGCAGCTGCCAGCCTGCCCTCCGCTGGCCTCCCCCTGCCYCACACCAGGCCTGCTTCTCCCTGCTCCTGCCCCCGCCGCCCYGCCTCCCTGGAGGTGCCCTCCTGCCCCACACCCGGCCCGCGTCGCCCTGCTTCGCCCTGCCCCACAGGCGCCCTGCAGCGAGCCCCGCCCCGATTCCCGACTCCCAATCCCAGCATGCCCTGCTCCGGCGCGTCCCGAGCKGCCGCGGCCGGGCCTCGCAAGGCACGCCGGGACCTGTAGTCAGTCCCCGTCAGCGCCTCGCGCAGGCCATCCGTCAGCGCAGCCTCCCGGTCCCGCCCCCTTCTTTCGGTCGCGGCTTCTGACGGGTCAGAAGAGCGCGGGAGTGGGCGTGGTGGGGCGGTGCCGGCGATGACGGACGTGAAGGCGAGCCTATGGCAGCGGGGCGCCCGCCTCGGCCTCCCCCCTCCCGCTCGCGCTGCCGCGGCTGGTCGGGGCACTGCGCGGCGGTGCCGGGCGGGGGTGGCGCGGCAGAGGTGCGGC
>NW_028186369.1:1018189-1021775 GCF_003343005.1 Rhea americana | reverse complement strand
GCCGGGCCCGGCCCCCCACCCCGGGCGCGCTGCGGGGAGGCCCGGCTCGGGGGCGGCTCCCCGCGGGCGCTGCCCGGCGACGCTGGGAGCCACCGCGGCGGCTTCGCGGCCTGGAGGGGAGCCGAGTGTGGTTCCTTTGTCAGCTGGGGAGAGCGCGTGCTTAGTGAATAAGGTGCTAATCACGCCTGAAGGAACTAGGAATTTTTTTCCTTTTTTTGTTTTGTTTTGTTTTCTCTTCTTCCCTCTCCTTCCCCCAGGTATCTGAGCACATCCTGGCAGAGAAGACAAGAGGCAAGGTGGGGAAGATGGAGGGCTCGTTGTGAGCCCAGCTTCTTCTTCTCCTGCCTTTTCACACCCCCCCCCCCTTTGCAAGGGAGAGGGAAATAATCGTCCTCAAAAGCTCTGGAGCTCCCTTCAATCTGGCTGCGTGTTTAGTATGCRGTTTGTGCCTCCTCGCTAATGAGAGGGAGAATGGGAACCCAGGGAAGCCCTGTGAAGAGCTATGATTATCTGCTCAAGTTCTTGTTGGTAGGAGACAGCGATGTTGGAAAAGGAGAAATCCTGGAGAGCCTTCARGATGGAGCATCAGAATCGCCTTATGCCTACAGCAATGGTAAGGAGTTTGGAAGGGGTGGTGGGAGAAAGCCTCTGTCCTGTGACATTGCAGCTAGTTTTAGAGAAGATGAATGGTCTGTGCTTTCACAGTTACTGAACTGCAGCTCTGAAGTCATTTGACATACAGAAGAAAGGAACTCTGCATTATATCATTGCTAATAGGTCAATTTTGGGGAGGGAAAGATCGGATTTGGAGGGGATTTGGGGAGTTCTTTTTGTTTATGTTTTCAGCTTAAAAAGCAAACAAATAATGTGGCTTATCAGGGCTTGCATTCATGGTAATGGAAAGGTGCTGAAAATTCCTTAAAACCACCAGGGTCTCTTATAGGCTCTGACTAGAGAGATGCTAAAGAAGTTGGTGTCTGATGTAATCACAAGACATGCAAATCCCAAAGCATAGCTGGACCATTACCAACCATACTTAAAGAGCCAAATCTTATTTTCATCATCGTGGCAGGGGTTAATGCAAGGATTGAATGGTGCTAAGGGAAGTACTGTAACAAAAGAACAGTAACATTATTTCCAGACTAAAGCTGCTATGACTTGGTACTTAGGTACTGAGAGCACAGATTCATCTGTCTGCCTCCTGCAAACATCAGGGTATATAATGAAGCCCATGACAGACCATTAACTATAGTGTCACAAGACTATAATTAAGAGCCAAGGAGTGACGCTGTGCTATTTCCTGCATCCCTTCGCTGCAGTTAAAATGTAACATTGCCTGGCACAGTACAAGTCCTGGGGTGATTTTCAATCTGTCAGACTTCACATGCAATTTAATGCAAAATAATGACTCAAATGGCTTGACGGAAGCAATCTAGTTCAGGTCCTGCATCCTCACCAGAACCAACCTGAGAGCTGGAACAGTTAGTATTTGAGTCCAAGATAATTGGGTGCTTCTGGACGCTTTGGGTTGAAGCTGAATTTAGAGTTTAAAGGAGCAGTGTGGCTTGATTCCTAACTGTCTAATAGTCCTCAGCACTACTACCATCATTTTAAGAACTGATGCAAGAGCACACCTGATCTGCAGATATTTATGAGGAAGCAGTAACTCAGAGAAGTCATGGTGGTTGTGAAATTGGTTGTAGCAAGTTATGGAACTAGAAGATTGTGGTATTATTTATCTGTTTGGATGTCTGGCTGAGCTTGTGTGGTTTACCTTGGAGGAGATACTTGACACCTCTGAGCTTCCCTGAAGAGACCTTGTATCTCTGAAGAACCTGCCTCGGTTCCTATAGAAGTGCTCCTTGGGATGACTATTTGCTTAAACAAAAACAGATGAAGACTATAACAGGAGCAGTTGTTTTGAGTTGGAATTGTCTTCTAATAGGAAGGGTTTTGACCATTGTTTAGAAACAAATTGTGAAATAATAGGTGTGATTGGAAAAAGCGTGGGTGTGATGGTACAAAGAACTGTGATTTCTTTTTTTCTCTCTGTAACTAAAGAAGTTTTGTCTCTGCATCAACTATCTTACGACAAGAAAATACCACCATMTTTTTCTAGAGAAAGAAATATCGGTAAACTAATATATTTAAAATAGTCCCTGTCTTTAGGCAGTGGAACTCATTTTTATGTAGTGAATTTTATATAGTCAGATACTGTTTTTTTCCATAACAATATATGGTCTGGTAGTCTCTGCTGCTGCCGCGAAACTGCATGCTTGTTGGATAATCAGATTCAACAGCTTTGCAGTCTGAGTGAATCTGATACTGCTGATATTCTTGACAGCTTTGGCAATCAAATTTCCTCTGTCTCTGGTATAGCTGGGATATAAGCACTGGCAGTGCAAGCATCTCTGCTAACATGCTTTAGCTGTGCCCTGGCAAGACCATCCCTTGATATGAAGATGCTTAGATTTTGTGAACATTTAATGCTTGACCTCGTGGTTGAAGCAGTTGGCTGAGATACTATAGTTTCTTGTGATGTGCGCACTTGTCAGCTACAAGCTGGTGCAAGATTATTAAGGGCTCTGTGCATACTACCCAAAGAGTTGTCCTGCTCTGTAATAGCTTGGCTTTGAACCTCTAATCTAGGGAGGTAAAAAGCTTAATATTCTCTGTTGCAGGCTTCCAAAACCTCTGAATCCCTCTGTCTAAACTTTTTAACGTGGATCTAATGCTGTCCTAAAACTACAAAATTATGTAATGTAGAGGCTATTTTATAAATCTCTTCCTTCCAAGTACTGCCCCCGCCCCCAGCATCATCATCCTGGCACCCATCTCCATGCCCCAATTTGAAAAAAGTGTTGTATCGTGCATTGCTTATTCARTCTGTCTGGAAAACAGATCTCCCCATTATCGGTGCAAAATGAAATATACTTCAGGGTTATTTTGTGGTTAGGACATCTCTCATTTCACGCAGTTTCCCTAGTTTCCCTAACTCCTGGAAGGGAAGAAGTAGAGTAATTGTACCCRTGCATTTTGTCTCTTTGGGAGTCTGCTGTTTTACTGTATTGGCCAAARATAACTTTTAACACAGGTTTTTGAAATTTAGTGTGAAACGCGTTTTCCCTTCAGCTGTAATAATTTATTTTCTTCTGAAAGACTTAAGTTTAGAAGTGAAACTCTTTATGAAATTAAGCTCTGCGTTATTGGTGCTACTCCTCTGTCATATAGCTGTTATCTAGTAAAGAGTTTGAGGGATTCTTTCTTTTCTGCAGATCTGTCATGAGAAAGTAGAAATCGGACTTCCTTATCTCTTAGTTGTCTATCAGCAGCTCTTTTTGTGAGCTCTAAAGAGCAGGTAGCCTCTGCTTCCTTATGGCCAGTTTCTGAAAGCCTTGAGCACAATGTATTATTTTTTTATATATGTATATTAGAGCCTCATAGTAACTTCTGCCCATTATTATTCAGGATCCTTGAGCCAAAGCATCACTTCGCAACACAGCCTTGTAGCCTGGCATCTCATTATTAAACTAGACACTTCTTAACAGTGCAGTTCCTATTCTGTATTGCAAGACCTTACTAATTT
>NW_028186369.1:1016244-1018131 GCF_003343005.1 Rhea americana | reverse complement strand
CTCTCCAGTCACTGTTGAAAAGTAAGTTTTTACTTGCTGGATGCTGTTGGCCTTTGCAATATGTTCTCTGTTGTTGGTCTGTATATGGCTTAGAGTAATATACTTGTCCATTCAAGCAGAAAAATTGAGAACTGCTAGGACTTTGGATATAGAACTTCTTTGTAATTTAAAAGCAGCGGTTTGATTCAGGATTTGAGGTCTAGTTGTGACTTGTGAGTTTTTCATTCGGTTTGTGTTCAAGTTGATGAATATATCAGGCCCTGAGGAATGTCGGGCTGAGCGTGTTTCCTGAAAAGAGCAGGATCTGCTCCCCAGGAGTGTTGTTTGTGCCGTGGTGCTGGATATTGGCTCCCCCTCCCTGCTTTACATGAGATTTAAAGGAAACTGTTGTTAGTGCATAGAACTCAGCACCCGGGAGGGTTTGTAACCAAGCTGGACTTGCATTTTGCTTTGTCTTGGTTCAAAAATTCCTGAAATAAACTTTCTTACTAACATTCTGGCAAAAGTGCAGAGTTGGAGAGAACATTGTAGTCTTTCTTCTAGTCTTCCAGTGTCATCGTCATTCCCAAATATCATCCTTCCTCCACTCCCTTGAAATCTCTTGTTGAGGAGGCAGGCTGCCATTCCCTTTCCGAGCACCACCATTACTTTTGACAGCTAGAGGACTTCCCAGAGAACCAAAAAGCTTGCCTTTCCCTTGAGACTCCAGAACACTCTTCCTTCTCTGCATGCACTCTTTCTCCCAAGGTACAGTGAGTGCAAGGTTATTCTAGCCCCTGTAATTTGAGCTGTAATGGAATAGCTGACTCAAAGTAAAGCTGTGTGCCTTACTCATGGCTGCAAGTCAACCGCACAGATCGCTTGCCACTAAAGTGCTTAAATTGCCCACTTGCATTCTGTCCTTATCCTTCCCCAAATACTGTAACAAAACAGAAATTCTACTTGCAGAGCTCTGCAGGGTTTTGGACAAGTAGATGTGGTGGAGCTACACATGAAAGTAAGAGTTGTGTACATGCTGAGATGAGGAACCACCTTGCATCCTCCACAAGAGGATCTATCACTTTGTCAATACTGTGTCGTAGAGCCTCTCCTGAATATCTAATTATTTATATGCTTACACTGAAAAAATCTTGTTTAGCTTGTTTCTGGGCTTGCTTGAGAAACCTGCTCTGTTCTGTACTGCATCACCACTGAATGAGTCATGTGGAGGCCTCCTTATAGAAGAGTGCTTGACGAGCACAAATGCCATTACTGCCATATGATAAGGTGCTCAGCATGCACCASAAATAGGGTCCAGGCTGCTTGCACTACGAGGATGTGAATGTAATGTACTACTCCTGATTATCACACTTTCTTCTATGGAAGGGACCTCCCCTCCACCTACTGCTGTTCCCAAAGGAAAGGAGGAATGTGTGTAAAGGGAAGAATACAACATGTTTCCAGATAAATAGCTTTGTTGGGGGGAGGGGGGCTTGTTTTTCCATGCCCTCAGCTTGTTTTGAGAGCATCATAAGGAGGAAGTTTATGCCTGCATTCTGATTTCCTTCTTTTCAAGGAGCTTATGAAAGCTGAAGTGAAAGTTGTCCTGCTGCAGGAATGTGGTGACCATCCCTTCTGCAGTGACCTCCTCACAACTAGTTTCAACATCATCCCTTAGCTGAGGCTTAGTATCTTTATTAAAGCCTCATTCCTAGTGTTCCATTACTGTGCTAGGGACCTTGTCCTTACCAACAAAGGAGGACTGGTTGGAGATGTGAAGGTTGGGGGCAGCCTGGGCTGCAGTGACGATGAGATGGAGGAGTTCAGGATCCTGCATGAAAGAAGTAAGGCAACAAGCAGGATTGCAACCCTGGACTTCAGGAGAGCAGACTTTGGCCTCTTCAGGGA
>NW_028186369.1:980076-1015988 GCF_003343005.1 Rhea americana | reverse complement strand
GGAGCCTGGATGTAAGGGAGAATGTCTGGAGAAAGGAAGCCTTTCCTATGGTTGAGGTGGATAGGATTAGAGATCTTCTGGGCAAGCTTGACATCCACAAATCCATGCGCCTGGAGCTACCACAGGTAGCGCCATGTGGAGCTACCACAGGTACTGAGGTAGCTGGCAGATGTTATTGCCAGGCCGTTCTCGATCATCTTTGAAAGATCATGGAGAAGAGGAGAGGTGCCTGAGGACTGGAAGAAAGCCAATGCAATGTCACTGCAGTCTTCAAAAAGGGCAAGAAGGAGGACCCAGGCAACTATAGGCTGGTCAGCCTCACCTCCATCCCTGGAAAGGTGATGGAACAGCTCATTCTGGATGTCATCTCCAAGCATATGGAGGAAAAGGTGGTGATCAGGAGTAGTCAGCATGGATTCTCCAAGGTGAAATCCTGCGTAACCAATCTAATAGCCTTCTATGCTGGAATGACTGGCTGGGTAGGTGAGGGAAGAGCAGTGGATGTTGTGTACCTTGACCTCAGCAAGGCTTTTGACCCTGTCTACCCTAACATCCTCCTAGATGAGCTCAGGAAGTGTGGGTTAGATGAGTGGACAGTGAGGTGGATTGAGAACTGGCTGAAAGGCAGAGCTCAGAGGGTTGTCATCAGTGGTGCAGAGTCTAGTTGGAGGCCTGTGGCTAGTGGCGTCCCCCAGGGCTCAGTACTGGGTCCCATCCTGTTCAACTTCATCAATGACCTGGATGAGGGGACAGAGTGCCTCCTCTGCAAGTTTGCTGATGATACCAAGCTGGGAGGAGTGGCAGATACATCAGAGGGCTGTGCTGCCATTCAGAGAGACCTGGACAGGCTGGAGAGTTGGGCAGAGAGGAACCTCATGAGGTCCAACAACGGCAAGTGTAGAGCTGACCTGCTGGAAAGCAGCTCTGCAGAGAAGGCCCTGGGAGTGCTGGTGGATGACAAGTTGACCATGAGCCAGCAGTGTGATCTTGTGGCCAGGAAAGCCAATGGTCTCCTTGGGTGCATTAGGAAGAGTGTTGCCAGCAGGTCGAGGGAGGTGATCCTGCCCCTCTCCTCAGCCCTGGGGAGGCCTCACCTCGAGTACTGCATCCAGTTCAGGGGCCTCCAGTATGAGAGAGACGTGGAGCTACTGGAGAGAGTCCAGCGTAGGGCTGTGAAGATGATCAGAGGGCTGGAGCACCTGCCCTATGAGGAATGGCTGCGAGAGCTGGGCCTCTTTAGCTTGGAGGAGAGAAGACTGAGGGGGGATCTTATCAATGTGTACAAGTACCTGAAGGGAGGGTGTCAGGGGGATGGGGCCGGACCCTTTTCAGTWGTSCCATGCAACAGGACAAGAGGCAAYGGGCACAAACTGAACCACWGGAAGTTCYGCCTGAACGTGAKGGGGAATTTCTTCMCTGTGAGAGWGMCAGAGCWCTGGAASAGGTTGCSCAGAGAGGTTGTGGAGTCTCCTCTGGAGATCTTCAAGGCCTGCCTGGATGCMACCCTGTCTAACATGCTCTAGGTGTCCCTGTTTGAGCAGGGGGATTGGACTAGATGATCTCCAKAGSTCCCTTCCGACCTTACCCATTCTTTGATTGTATTCACTCACTGAAGAAAATCTCAATTTCTCAGTTCTCTGTTATTAACTGATCCAAGGAAATGTTACAAAGAAGACAACTTAAATGCTTAATTACCATAGCTCCTCCCAGCTTTTTCTTGTTTAGTTTAAAAACTGAGTCTTTCCCAACACCTCTTCCTGGTAATACATATGCAAGGAATTCAACTTTTCGACAGGAACTGAGTACTGCTCTGCAGACCCATGTTTTTGTTGCTGCTTTAGCACCATGCTGCTCCTTGTGTTTGTGCTTAGGTGGAACTCTTGGTTCCCAGAATAAAGGTTCCCCAAATCAAGGTCTAGGGCCATGTAACTAGGTGTCCTTACCCTAGTCAGAAGGCCAGTGAGAAACAGCATTAAAAGAATGGTTGAAAACACTGCTCAGCCCMTTCCAGCCTGTGCTGTTTGCCTAGGGACCTCATAGCTGCTATTTTAATTGCTAAAATGTTTTCTCATGTGACCCATGTCTTTGCATATCTTCCTCTGACTGTTTCTACTCAGTTGCCTAAATTTGAAGTTCCCTTTACCTGTCATTTCAAATCCATCTTTACAGCAGTTACTTTCTCCATATGTCCTCTTACACCTCCTTGTCTAGAGTGCAGTCTAATCACCCAGTCACCAGCRTGCATCCAGAAATGTCACCTGGGAAACTGTTTAGCTTTGCTTTGTAGTAGTATTCAAGTTAATCACTCACTAACCAAGAGACTTACCTTTAGCACAACCAATGCACATGATAGAGAAAAGGAGAGTTGTTACCTTGCTTTCCCTTTCCTCACAAGCATGGAGGCAATAAGAGATGGAATTCTCTTGGTCTTCTGCACTTCTGCTTTTTGCCTCTCAAGTTACCAAGATCTACCAGGGAAATGCAGTCTCTCACTTCTCCTCTGACGCCTCACCTATTGGCTCCAAGTTTGCTGCTGTGTTCAGCTAGAGTTCCTTCTGTGCTTTAGAAGTGCTGCTGCTGCAGTTTTTGCCATCGCTCATTTACTTTCTTGAAGCCCTGGTCTTCTGGTCCAAGTCTGGTCTTCTGCTGGGGCAATGCTGATGTAGTGACACCTTTTAGGTGGAGAAGGCACAGCTACGAATGTCGAGCAGTACTGCAGCATGGCCTTCGGCTTCCTAGTGACCACTCGCCTTTGGGTTGCTGTACTGCATCCAGACCTTCACTGGCATCAGAAAGGAGGGAAGATTAATCTTGATGCTGCCATTCTGCTTATTCCTCATCCTTGCCTGGCTGCATGCTGTTGGGTGTCTTCACAGTGTCTCAACAGAGGAACATTTTTCCACATTGKTTGCAGTTGTGAACTGTCCCAGTGGGCTGGCCAGCTGTTCCAGATGTTGCATGCCAGTGGAAACCGCTGCTCATTTCCTGGCATGACTCTGGGTTAATTGAAATGATGTTTTATTTTGAGGTTTTAGTATTCTGATGTGGGGTGGACTGAGGCAAAATGTTCCTAATGGAGCCTTGCTGTCGTTTTCCCTTAGCAGCTGCAGAATTAATCTCTGGGGAGCGCTTCAGTCGAGTGGCACTGGGCATGCTACTAGGAATCTCCTCTTTCAATAGCTTGAAAAGGGGAGGATAGTTATTATAGTAATTCCCTGTGCGTGCCAGTGCTCCCATTGGCATACTCCAGGATGTTTGCTTCCATGTCATCATGGAAACAAAAGTCTCATCTAAATGGAGCAAGCTTTGTATCAGAAACGACTCCAGCATCTCTTACTTCTCCCTTGCTTTATTTCTTAATCCTTCCCATGAAAAATAGTTCCTAATGTACTGTATTGAAACTCTTCCACTGCTTGATGGGCAGCTTACTAGTTGTAGCTTATAACTTAATGATGTTTTATCTAGGGGTTAAATCATCCAGATTCTGAGCACCTAGCGGCTCTTGATGCCCTCAGCTCTCAAGTCAGTGAGGGTTAAAGTTGGACAGCAACTTAGCATATTGCACATTTATAACCTTTCAGGTGAACCGTGTATAGTTTTTATTTCTTGTTTATTTTTCTTTTTTTTTTTTAAGCTGGAGAGATGTTATTAATCTTCTCTGAAGAGTTGGTTAAGATCTACCTTGTGCAATAATCCAGTTGTAGCCTTGCTTTGGTACAGCTGCTTACTCAGCTGTAAGTCCAAGTAATGTAGACTGAGACAGTAAATCTGAAATGGGTGAAGTGTTCTTATAATAACTGGAATTAAAAGCTTCTCTTCAGTGCTCAAGTTCTTTTTTGAGGCAAGTGGATTTAGCTTTATCCAGACCTATTGTCCACTTCTGTGGGTTTGTTTTTGTTTTTGTTTTTTTTGGGGTGTATAAACTGCATATGAAAGCCCGTCTAAAATGTCTCCTCCTCCTCCCCCTCTCCATCAGCTTTTGTTGTCAGCTGCTCCCTGGCATGTTTTCCTCAAGCTGCCTCCTTTCTCCATAAAGAGCAGAGCATCTTTTTGTTGCCCTRGCAAACAGCTATGCTAAAAGCCTAGGTTTGAGTGCTGAGATCCTATAACCTTGCTTTCCCCCCCCTTTTTTTTTAATTTCTCTGCTAGCTCTGCCTCTACCCCTCCTCTTCCTCTGTCATCCCAGCTATGTCACTAAATGAGCGGTGATACAGAAGCATCATGTCAAGCAGGTTTTAATTTGATTTCAGGCTGAGGAAGAGGAAGGAAACTCTGATGTGAAAACTCTTCAAGCCTTCTGTTCCACTGTGCTAAATATTTTGGAGCTCATCTGAAGCTAAGACTGTGAAAGAAAATCCTCTCCCTCCCCCCCCCACCTCCCAGAGGTCTGTTTATTCTTGCAAAAATTCTAGAAGTAGTAAAGTTATAACATGAATTTKGAAATTCTGTTTGCTCATATGTTTGTTTCCTGAGACAACTTTTACAGTCCAAACTTCTTGAGCTTTGTCCCCCAATTTCTTCTTTCTCTTTGCCTCCTCATTACCATTCTTTTAGAAAAATCAGGTAGTATTTTATCATTAAAACTTGGGCACCTGTTCTCTTAAAGTGATTAATGTCCTGTATGTGCTATGCAATGCTAGAGCCATTTTGATATAAGGCACTGAATTTATACAGAAATCCTCATGCGATTATAACAAAATATGTTCTTAAGCCATTAACAGCAAGGAGAAGTCAGACAGAAGGAGGTATTGAAAGGCTGTATTTAACTGACAACTTAATGAAAGCTGCTGTGCATCTCTGGAATAATGTTTTACTTGATTTAAAAAAAAAGAGGCTTTTTCTTTAAAAGGATATAATTTTGACTTGCATTCCACACCCACTTTGATTTTCCTGGTCAGTTCTTGGGCGAGTGGTACAATAAAACGCACAACTTGGTAAATAGTTGCTTTCTGCACCTCCCTTCTTGCTCCCTGATCTTGTTCAGAGAATTCCTTCCATCTTATATTTCCCCTTTTACAGGTTTTTAASAGTGGAAGAGTGTAATCCGTTCTGCCTGTAGTTTTGGAGGTTCAGAGAACAGGCAAACTGACTAGACACAATGTGTGAAATAACTGTTTTGCCTGGCCTGTTTGCTTAATGTTAAATTATTTCTTTTGTTGTCCCAAGAACTGTTCACTTATTTTCCATATAGTGAGAAACTGCGAAGTAATTTGATATTAGAATCATAGAATCAGTAAGGTTGGAAGGGAGCTCTGGAGATCATCTAGTCCAATCCCTCTGCTCAAACAGGGACACCTAGAGCATGTTAGACAGGRTTGCATCCAGGCAGGCCTTGAAGATCTCCAGAGAAGGAGACTCCACAACCTCTCTGGGCAACCTCTTCCAGAGCTCTGTCACTCTCACAGGGAAGAAATTCCCCCTCACGTTCAGGCAGAACTTCCTGTGGTTCAGTTTGTGCCCGTTGCCTCTTGTCCTGTTGCATGGCACTACTGAAAAGGGTCCGGCCCCATCCCCCTGACACCCTCCCTTCAGATACTTACACACATTGATAAGATCCCCCCTCAGTCTTCTCTCCTCCAAGCTAAAGAGGCCCAGCTCTCGCAGCCATTCCTCATAGGGCAGAGGCTCCAGCCCTCTGATCATCTTCATAGCCCTACGCTGGACTCTCTCCAGTAGCTCCACGTCTCTCTCATACTGGGGGCCCCTGAACTGGATGCAGTACTCGAGGTGAGGCCTCCCCAGGGCTGAGGAGAGGGGCAGGATCACCTCCCTCAACCTGCTGGCAATACTCTTCCTAATGCACCCAAGGAGACCATTGGCTTTCCTGGCCACAAGATCACACTGCTGGCTCATGGTCAACTTGTCATCCACCAGCACTCCCAGGGCCTTCTCTGCAGAGCTGCTTTCCAGCAGGTCAGCCCCCAGCTTGTACTGGTGCCTAGGGTTATTTCTGCCTAGGTGCAGGACCCTACACTTGCCGTTGTTGGACCTCATGAGGTTCCTCTCTGCCCARCTCTCCAGCCTGTCCAGGTCTCTCTGAATGGCAGCACAGCCCTCTGATGTATCWGCCACTCCTCCCAGCTTGGTATCATCAGCAAACTTGCGGAGGAGGCACTCTGTCCCCTCATCCAGGTCATTGATGAAGAAGTTGAACAGGATGGGACCCAGTACTGAGCCCTGGGGGACGCCACTAGCCACAGGCCTCCAACTAGACTCTGCACCACTGATGACAACCCTCTGAGCTCTGCCTTTCAGCCAGTTCTCAATCCACCTCACTGTCCACTCATCTAACCCACACTTCCTGAGCTCATCTAGGAGGATGTTAGGGTAGACAGGGTCAACAGCCTTGCTGAGGTCAAGGTACACAACATCCACTGCTCTTCCCTCACCTACCCAGCCAGTCATTCCAGCATAGAAGGCTATTGGATTGGTTACGCAGGATTTYGCCTTGGTGAATCCATGCTGACTACTCCTGATCACCACCTTTTCCTCCACGTGCTTGGAGATGACATCCAGAATGAGCTGTTCCATCACCTTTCCAGGGATGGAGGTGAGGCTGACCAGCCTATAGTT
Organism: Rhea americana; assembly: GCF_003343005.1. Classification (NCBI taxonomy): domain Eukaryota; kingdom Metazoa; phylum Chordata; class Aves; order Rheiformes; family Rheidae; genus Rhea; species Rhea americana. The sequence continues at coordinate 1,009,415 of NW_028186369.1, read as the reverse complement.
GCCTGGGTCCTCCTTCTTGCCCTTTTTGAAGACTGCAGTGACATTGCATTGGCTTTCTTCCAGTCCTCAGGCGCCTCTCCTCTTCTCCATGATCTTTCAAAGATGATCGAGAACGGCCTGGCAATAACATCTGCCAGCTACCTCAGTACCTGTGGGTGCATCTCATCCAGGCGCATGGATTTGTGGATGTCAAGCTTGCCCAGAAGATCTCTAATCCTATCCACCTCAACCATAGGAAAGGCTTCCTTTCTCCAGACATTCTCCCTTACATCCAGGCTCCRGGATTCTTGAGGGCTGCCCTTATATGCCTATAATCCTCCCAAGTAGCCTGTCCCCTCTTCCACATTCTGTGTAGTTTTTTCTGTCTGAATTTGGCCAGGAGCTCCTTGCTCACTCATGCAGGTCTCCTGCCTCCTTTGCTGGGCTTCTTTCTCCTTAGGATGCATCACTCTTGAGCTTGGAGGAAGCAGTGCTTGAATAGTAGCCAGCTCTCCTGGATCCCCCTTCCCTCTAGGGCCTTAACCCATGAGATTCCTCCAAGTAGATTCCTCCCTGAAGAGGCCAAAGTCTGCTCTCCTGAAGTCCAGGGTTGCAATCCTGCTTGTTGCCTTACTTCTTTCATGCAGGATCCTGAACTCCTCCATCTCATCGTCACTGCAGCCCAGGCTGCCCCCAACCTTCACATCTCCAACCAGTCCTCCTTTGTTGGTAAGGACAAGATCCAGCAGGACACCCATGTTAAAATCCTTGTAGGAGAAAACTAGCAGGTAGTCTCTGTGCTGAGACCCAAGGAGATGGAATTACGCAGGGTGGATCACACTTTCACCAGAAAGCCTCATCCTTGTTTTTCACCATAAATGCTAGCAAATGCACGTTTGCTGTCAAATGCTTCCTCAAATTGAGTCATGCTTGTGTTCTCATAGGTGTTATCTGTAGTAAGGGGTTAAAATCAGTATTTTTTTTTTAACGTCTGTTTTTAAAACATAAAATGCTGACTTTCTCCAGGTTGCGGCAGCAAGACTGTTTAAGAATTGCAGTTTAGTAATAAGATATCCGTTGTCTCAAGCTGGATTTCTTGCCTCTACAAATTGTTGCATTATTTTCCCTTTACCTCCTGCCCTTCAGACAGTATCTCTAATTTGTTAATGCTGCTTTTTTTAACAAGACTGTACATTTCATTTTGCTTCCAGCAAAGGTAGCTGGAATTAATTCTTTATCCTGCAACAACTGTAGGTCAAAAGAAGGACCTCAGGAGGTGTCCCTTCAYGTGGAGAGCAAGACATTTGCAAGCGTGACTTAAGGCTGTTAAGAACTGCTGTGATGCTTCTGCAAAGCTTCGTGTTTCATTAGGGTGAATAGAAAGACTCTTGCTTTGCTAACGGTAGCAGCTGTTCATTTAAGGGCAAGGATGGATTGAGTGCAGGCAGCTCTATATGGTAAGTTAAGTCCCGTGAGATCTGTTGTCATCAGTGGAAATAGTTCATCGAAGTGTGAAATTAGCATCAGTCTTAATGCTTCCAGCCTGGAGTGGTTCCTTGCCAACTGTGGGACTCGCTGTAAGTGCTGTGAGAATAAAATTGAAGAGTTGAGGTTCCAGTATTCGCTTAAAGTTGTCATGGTGACTAGTCTTTCTGTTCTAGGAGTGCTGTAAGTATGTGTGCTAGACGCATGGTGCTGATTAACTCTTCTAAGCCCAAACGAAATAATACTGCAGCCTTTTTTCTTCTCCTGGGAGTTTGAATGTATAGTGTCCATGTGACCATTTAAATGGCAAAACTTGGAAATGCAACGTGGCTTTCAACAACTGCTTTTGAACACGAGGAGCACCTCTGTGAACTTGCGTGTGTGTCAGGTAACTGGAGACTGCCTCCACGTTCAGAATGTGTTGAGCCACTGCAGTGTTCAAAAACGGGCACGTGGCCTCATCCAAGGGCTTGAATCTGATGCAAGTATTCAAGGCAAGGCAGTGTGTTAAACTGACATGGRTATCAGGCTAATATTGATGCTGTGAAACTTGGACTCTGTAAACCCAGTATTTCCCATGTATTTGTGTACAGTGTTTAGAGATGTAAATGTGGAATGTTAAATTCTGACATGCTAGAATTTTGGAGGTATTTAATACAGTTACKTAGACCTTTTTCTTTCTTTCCTTTTTTTTTTCTGTCTGTGAGTAGATCTTCGTGTTTGTATGGTAATCCAGCAACAATGAAGATTGTTATGGTGCCCCATGATATTTTTTTTTCCCCTCATAGGCTGCCTTTGTTTTTGAGTGCAGCTGTATGGTTTTTATGGAGATCTGAACTGCAAAGCATGAAGACACTCTTTTGTTTGTAGTAGTTTCTGTGCATAAAATCAATCTTGATTTTCTTCTAAAGAACAAATCCACTTAACATTCTCAATTCTGGACTGAATCTTGACTCTTTTCTATGGCTTCTTGGGTGTCTGCTGAAATTGTTTGAGCTTTAGGAACAGATTTGCTCCTGGCTCCGAACACAGTTTTCAGATGCAGTTGACGTCCTTAAATGAGCAGAGAACAAAGTTCCACTGTGCATGAGGACCGTAGCTGCTGAGGTTCGCTCTGCTGAATTGTGGAGCAGGCAGCTGACAAATGAAGTATTCTGCAAAATCTGAACTTCTTGGAGGGCTCTGAATATATATTTTACTTCTGCTATTTACAAAACCAAACAAGCAATTATTTGTATGATGTGGCCCCTTCTGCCCATGAGCCCTTAGTGGTAGATGATGATGCCCAGAACAAACACCAAAATAAGCAGCTTTTGTATCCCAGAGTTTCAGTGTAAATCTAAAACAAACAGCTGAAATGAGGTGGATATRAGTGGAAGGCGGAGTACATGCTTCAAAAGAAATCCATGAATTGGGGTAATATGAAGTCATATGCACTTGTTCTCACTGCATTTCGGTAGGTCTCCTTGTACTAAGTGCTCAGCAGCTTGTTCAGACTTGCATAGCTAGCAAGTACTTGGACAGCTTTGGTTGGAAGGAGCTAGCATGAGGCACTGGGTTTTCTTCTGGGACATGAAATCCTGACTGCTGTGGGCACCTTGGGCAGCCTCCTCAGGCTCAGGCGGCCTCCTCAGGCTCAAAAGGGCCTTCAGATGTCTCCGCTGCGCAGCTTCTTAGTGGAACTCCTTAGCAGTTAAATGATTTGAAGATTCTTGTTATTTCCCACTGCCATGTGCAGTGGGAATGGATTTTGTGTTTGCTGCTCTGAGCAGGCAATGATGACCATCAGGACAGGTGGTTGCAGGAGAGCCTGGGCAGAAGRTAGAAGCCAATGTGATGTGCCAGGAGGGAGCTTTATCGATCAACTTTTAAAACTCTCTTGACCCCTGTTGCTGATGAAGATAACTCACTGTCTGTCTCCCTAAAGTCTGGGTAATTGAATGCATGACTCAAACCAATGAACTTACATGTTATTTGGATTTTTTTTTTCCTTTGGCTTACAGCTTTGAGCCGAGTAGCTAAATTGTTGTATGTACTTTTTAGGCCCAGATAACTTCATCAGTTATTTTATCTATTTGAATAGATATAATTCATTTTTTTTCATAAACTAATGTTTGTGTGCTTATACCACATTTTTTTCTGAGATTTAGTACCACTTACTGATAATGGAGAAAGTGTAGCTACTTCTCTAAGGTAATAGTAGGAATTGTAGTACAAGATAATGCACTCATTTTATCTTTAGCCCTGACTGTCCTTTCTTCAGGTTAGAGAAGGCACAAAGGCACAAGTTAGAAGAAGCCTAAAAATAAGGCATTTTGAACTCTCTTAATAATGCCCCCTGACTTCATATTCTGTCTGTTTCCTGGCACTTGCAGTAACTTGGCTGCTGGATTCAGTAACTGTGAATGGATAATTTATTGACTATATCTTCAAATACATTCTTACATGAGGAAGTGCAGGATGTTTTCTAAAAAAAAAAAAAAAAAAAAAATCGTAGAATAACTATTCTGCAGGAAAATGAGTCCCAGATAGTTAGTCTGGTTTAGTTTGACTAATGAGTTTGTGGAGAAAGCAATCGCTTTGTATAGATGCTGTCTTCATCAAAGAAAAACATGATGAAATGTCCTTCTTGAGAAGCAGATGTTGTTCTTGAGTCGCTCTGTTCCTCTTTTACCTTGTGTGTATTGGTTCATGCATAAAAGTGGGCACTAGAAAAAGCGTGCCAAGAACACTGYTTGTCGATAATGCAAAGTAGTTGAGTGTAGTGGGGGGTTTTTTGTTTATTTGTTTTGGGTTTTGGGGAGAGGGGGCAGCTCTACCCCCGAAATAAAGTGGTTGGGAAGATTTGTGCCAGTAGAGAAACCTCGGTTTGCGTTGCATTAGTAACCAATGTGCCAAGTGCCTGGGTTCCTAGCTGTTCGAATTCCTGCTATCAATTATGTTAATATGTTTTGACAGTTATTTGGGGAGGTTTGAGTGGTGTGGGGTTTATTCATTTGGGTTTTTTGCGGGGGGTGATCTTATCTGTTTCTGCCTTCTCCCCTCACTCTGTCTGGAGGCCTCCAAGCGGAAATGCTGCCTTTGCTCCAGAGCTGATCTGCTCTCAGGTCACGCTGCAGATATGGAACTACTGCGCCCATCTCTTGGCTCAGCATTGTGGCTCGCAGTGATCTCCTGTAAACCTGCCCAAAGGAGAACTTTAGCTGGGCATTGGAAATTTGATGCCTGCTGTTATTACTGGCAGCTCTCACCTGAGTAGGTGGCATGCCTTGTGGGGGCCCTTCCTTTCTGGTGCAGAAGTGCTCGGCCTTGCCTGGTGGCTTGCCTTCTCTCCCCATCTCACCACCTGCTGCTTAGTTTTGACTTTTGAAACTAAGTTTTTTTCACTTGTGACTGAGAATATTTTAGGTAACATCTGTAACATGCAAGTTCTTTTTGGAATAAAGAGTTATCTTTGGATACTTCTCAGCTGGTAACTGGCATTTGGGGTAACTTCAGCCTAAAGAAGTGTAGAACTTAACTGAAGTGTTCTTTTGCTTTGATATGTAGTCTGTTTAGTGGCACAGTCATACTGATTTTTGCACAGATTTATAGCTTCTTTGGAATTTCTTTATTATTTACTTATTTTTAATCCATCTGAAAGGTTTGTRTAAGTCCTTTGTGGAGGAGAAAGGAGAGGACTTCTAGCATGCCATGCAAGCAAGCATTCCCACTCAGGATGTGGATTACATCTCTCAAACATGCACAAGTGAATATTGCTACCTTGAATATCCAAACAGTTCAGGCTCTACTTAGTCTCAGTGCAAGATACTTGTTGGTRCTTAGGAGACTTTGAAAGCAAAAAGGTAAAAGATATCATCTGGTCTAGGACTGAATGAGAAAGATAGTTACTTAACCTACCTTATTTTCTTATTTATATAATGCATTGAGTGAAGGATTGGCCTTACTTGTTATTATACACCCCAGAATTTTTGACTGTTCACTATATATAATATCACATTTAATGAGTTGGACAGTTTCTCTCTTTTGAAGTATAAATGAATTTAACCCTGTTTAATTAAAAAAAAATGAGCTGGTGTTAGGCAGAGCAGAGCACTTCCGTAAGCTGGGGGAAACTGGTTRTATATTTAATGAAGTTCAATGTACCAGTGTTTTCTGTGGGTGGATTAGCAGAAAAGAAGGCAATGAATTCCAGACTCCCAAGAATAGAAAGCAATCCATTTAAGAAATGAAGTGGCAAAAGCCACTTTGCTCAACCTATGATTCACACAAACTGTAAATGACTTGAAGTGATAACTAGAGTACCTCTAGGAAGGAAAGCAAGCTTGCCTTAAAAATCTATCAGTGTCTCACTTGAGTGCCTTTTTCTGCATGTCACCTAAAGTGTCTTCTACTCCAGATTTTTTGATGAATGGCCTTCTTCTCAAAGACGCTGCAGATGCAAACTTGAGATACTGTTGCTGGCATGGTTGAGCGTAGGCTTTGGGAAGGTTTCCAGAAAAAACAGTTGATGGCTCATTCTAACATGAGGCAAGCCCCTTCATCCTTCTGCAGTGGGACTCCTCCCAGTGGTATAGTGGAAGGACTATACCTCCTTCCACAGGTATAGTGAAGCCATTAATTTGGGGGGATTGGCTCATTWGAGCCTTTCAGGAGGAGGACAGTTGATTTGGACTGAACAAACTACAGCTAAAAACTGAAATGCTCTCTGAAAACTCATATCATTCTTGTCCCATCACTAACTGAGAATCTTATTTGAAATCCTAAGGAGGAAAAGTACACATACTCTTAGTGTTGAGCAGAAGAGCTGAAACAATTTTATTCAAAAAATGCCGTTTAAGGGAAGGAGATCCTTTYGTCTCCTCTACAGACATTAGATCAGATCAGGCTTGAGAGTCTGGAAATGCAAAATTGTCTCTTACTTGTCTTAAAAGCAAAAATGGATGTAAAGTCAAGAAACTCTTGTGCGTACAGCRGTAAACGTTTATAGGACCGTGTTCATTTAAAGCCATTTTTTCTGCGGGAAACTTTGCCCTGTACAAAGRGAGAGCGTAAGAGTAACATTAAATATATATCCCTGTTTTCTWTCTACCTTCTTCAGTGCAACTCAATCTGTGTATCTGCTGATCTGCTGCCTCCTCGGTTTCGGCTTTGGCTTACTGCTGCCAGGGCAAACAATCTTTAAGGACTTGACATGAATGTTAGGATGCCTTTCCCTGAGCAGTGAATTCCTAAGTGGGAAAAAGAGACCAACAGCCTGGTCATGAAGCAGTAGCTTCATAATTTTCCAAGCAAAGCAACGTTCTTGAAGGAGTTTCATTTCCCAGTGAAGATGGTACTGTATTTCAGGTGACAGGCCAAATTTTAACTAAACCTAAGGTTTTTTTCAGTTCATATAGCTATTGATAGGAAGTGTTTTGTGCTCTTAAGTTAGTAATTTGGAATAGACAAAAGATTTGTGTAACATGTGCTACGTATTTCCAGGGGGAAATGGCCTAATTTCTAAGGTTTTTCCTGGTCAATTGTTAAAAAGGAATTTTTTGAATTTTCTGGAGATGGGAATGATTATAGTACTAGTTCCTATGCAGCTAACTCTGCCAAGGGGAATTGAGTGCATGACAGCAGGGCTGGTGACAACAGATCACTTTACATAGTATTCTCTACCAGGTAGTTTTACTAGTCAGAAAACAAGTTGAGATGGCGTCATTGTAAGTAGGAGTCTAAAGCGGAACTGGAAAAAATAGCAGAGGAGCTGAACTGAACGCTAAATGAGAGTGAACGCCCCAGACTTGTTTTCCAAGCTTCGTTCATTTTGTTGCATCAAGCTGGATATTGGCCAAGAAAGAAAGAGATCAGCTGATAAAATAAAWTAAGCTTTAAACCTGGCTGTTTGCTTTTTTCCGCTTAGTACTGCATGCCCTGAGGACCAGGCAGGGTTCCTGAAGCAGCTGCTGGTGGCAGATCGACTGGCTTGCTGATGTTGCAATATGTGTGGAAGCACAGAGTGTGGGGTGTGTAGCAGTGCATCTTTTTTAGAAGATCAAAGCTTGTTCTGACAGAGGTGAAATGTCAGTTTTGAAATGAGCTATACTCTGCCGCAAGCGGAGGTGCTATTTAGGTAGGGAGAAACCCTGTCAGCTCCAGAAATTAAATGTAAACCTCCCTGAATTCATTAGCTGAACTGCTTTAAATGAAAAGACAAAAAGAGCAGCTCTGTTGCAGGCTGGAAAAGCAGCGATGTGGTGAGAGGCTGTCACGCTGCCAAAAGCTTCTGTACGATAGTGGCATCTAGTGGCTGCTGTGTATGAAATGGCTGAGCTTCGCCTCCTTACAAAATCCCTGGGACAAAAGAACAGCCAGGGCTAAATTGGGGAGCTGTTAAAGGTGGGTCGGGAAAGCAGTCTTGGACCCTTGGCTTATCTGTCTGCTACAGACCATTGCTTTACACGGTGGGAGTAAGCGGCTGATGGGAGGTATGTACCAGGCTACAGCGAAAGAACCCGTTAATATGGTTAAAATAGAAGTCATATCTCTTAGATTTAAGTTGCAGCTGCTCGCAATTATGTGAGCTCTCTGCATGTAGTTGGTTTCAGACAGGCCAAAACGTCCACATAAGCATGGTGAGCAGGGCCTTGGTATGTGCAGCCTGGAACCACTCTGCTCTTTTACGCAGGTGTGAAGAATAAGGTATCTGCCGCACGGCTGCCCGCAGCAGACTAGCAACCTCCCCTTCTCCCAGGGGGACTGTCTAGCAGTAGCTGTGTCCTCTGGCCTCTCCAAAATAACAGCTGGGGTAGAATAATAACCTGCATCCAGTCGTACCCTTGCTAATAAAGGGCTGTTAACCATTGTGTTGCATCCTATGATTTATAAATGCATCTGTGATTGATTTATGTAGTAGTGTAGAGATGCTGTGGATTTGCCTGTGGCAACTGCTGTTCCTGCACAGCTATATAAGTGCCAGTTTCCTGCCTGAATGYTGGAATTGCATTGTCATCTGCATCCTGCTTGGAGCACCTCACCAACTGTGCAACAGACCCCAAAAGACATGGCAGGCAGGCTTTAAAGGGAATTGCTTTGAGCCGTCCCAAGGTGCTGTATGAGCATGGAAACAAAGGGTAGTTGACATTTTCCCCCATAAAGGTTGCCATTGCACAGTTTATTTGTGAGCTTGTAAGTAGAATGTTTGCTTAAAAGTCTTTTTTTGTAAATTTAGCCCCTAGTCCAAATCTGGATATGTGGTGCAAGTTACAAAGTAAACCACTTTATGCCAACTCATGTTACCAGATARTGTTTAAATGCAGAATATAACTTAAAATAAAAGGTCAAAACAGCTTGGCTTTTAACTTGTATATGTGAATTCCTCAGACTAACTTCCATTCAAGTGTTGCAAGAGTCTAATCTTCAGGAATAAGGCCTTTACCCTTTATTTCCAGTACTTTGCTAAGGAGATAATTTCTGTGTGAAGATATGGGCTACCTTGAAGCCAGACAGGAAAAACCAATTGACTKGCAGCTGTTTGCAAATGTGAAGAAGCAGATTTGGTACTTTATTTTCTTTGTACTTTTGCATAAAACATTGGAAATTATTTTTTAGTTATTAGCCCAGTGTATTTGTCTRTTCTAAATATTGCATGCCTGTTGTCCCAAAGCAGGGCTCCATCGCTTGTCTGAAGTGGGACAAGCTGGGTTTATGCCACATTCTTGGCGACAATAACATGCTGTTCAATCCTTTGCCCTGCACACCACATTGCTCTTCCTCTTAGTCAGCTCGTAGCGCTTTCACACAAGCGCTCCCTTAGTGCATTTGGGCTGCAGGCGCAGAGGCCATTGAATGCTTTCTGCCTGCAGGGAGCTCTTGTGTGCAAAAAGCAATGGGACAGCTCTGCATAGGGCAGAGTCTTGGAGGACTTCTCCTCAGTGGTAAGGCAATGCGCTTAATTAGCCCTTTCCTTAAAAGCCTGTGCTATGGAGTAAATCTGATTCTGGAATAGGGGATGAGGGAGAGGGAAAAAAGGCATGGGTTTTTTGGCTGCTTCAGGARTGTCCATCCTTTGGCTGCAGAGCAGACTTGTGTCCACTAATACAGTGGTGCTGCCTGCTGTCCCTTGGGACAGTGGAGATTTATACCTGTATGAAAATAAATACAGGTCATTCACTGTCTCTGGRGGAAGATAAAACATAAACTATCCGTTTTCTCTGATAAAGCACTGCAAATGGTTGGAATTCAAGATAATTATCTTGATTGCATTTTATAGCACCCTGTGAAGGCTAAAATCCAATTTGTTTTTCACTAACCGGAAGCTCCTGCTGATGACTCAGAAAAAAAAATCCATTTGCTTTATTGACAAACTTGTCCATTAGGTTTTCAGGGCAGCGTTGCCCTTGTAGGAGAAGGGAAGTACAGCTGGTAACACAATGGTGGGTTTTTGAAATAAATACAAGTTTGATATCTAGCGGTGAGGGAAAAGCAAAGTTGATCCAGTCAGAGGGAAGGCGTTCTGCTTTGTTAAAGCCTGTAAATGAGTTTCCACTGGCTGCCAAGTAATAGTGCTTTTTGCTGTGTCTGACCAACTTCAATATCCTAAAGGCTCCCTGCGAAGCTGGTTTACCTGGCCACCTGCCAGTTGCTTGTCTTCTTCTCTAACCTAGGTTTTGTGGGATAGGGGTTTGGAGGTGCAGTTGTGCTCTTTCCTATCTGCCTAGCAGCCGAGGGCAAAAAGCATGTTCCTTTCACTTCCAAGTAACATGTCTAAGCTGAGTTACTTTTTTTTTCAAAAAAAAAAAAAAAAGACTTTTTTCCTTCTCTCCCTTAATATGAGAGAGCATATTGACAGGATCCAACAACTTTTTGCATATATGAAAATACTGGACACCTCTTGTGCATCTTATGCAAATGAGTCATTTGTTAGCACAGCCTAATATTGCAGTTTTTGCGGGGGATATGCTCTTCTGATATGGCAACTCTGTGAAAAGCAGGGTTTTATGCTGCTTTCTCAGCTCCTGGTAAAGGAGGAGTGCTCACTGCCTTGACTCCTGTATGATACACATCTGATGATTTATCTTTCTGCTAACTCTTTTGAGTGCCTGAATTATTAATGCTTTACATGTCTGTCTTCTGGCCCCATGGTATAGAGTACAAAAAATCTTCATAGAATCATAGAATCAGTAAGGTTGGACGGGACCTGTGGAGATCATCTAGTCCAACCCCCCCCCCCTGCTCAAACAGGGACACCTAGAACACGTTAGATAGGGTTGCATCCAGGCAGGCCTTGAAGATCTCCAGAGAAGGAGACTCCACAACCTCTCTGTACAACCTGTTCCAGTGCTCTGTCACTCTCACAGTAAAGAAATTCCCCCTCACGTTCAGGCGGAACTTCCAGTGGTTCAGTTTGTGCCCATTGCCTCTTGTCCTGTCACATGGGACAACTGAAAGGGTCCGGCCCCATCCCCTTGACACCCTCCCTTCAGGTRCTTGTACACATTGATAAGATCCCCCCTCAGTCTTCTCTCCTCCAAGSTAAAGAGGCCCAGCTCTCGCAGCCATTCCTCATAGGGCAGAGGCTCCAGCCCTCTGATCATCTTCATAGCCCTAYRCTGGACTCTCTCCAGTAGCTCCATGTCTCTCTYRTACYGGGGAGCCCAGAACTGGACRCAGTACTCGAGRTGAGGCCTCCCCAGGGCTGAGSAGAGGGGCAGGATCACCTCCCTCAACCTGCTGGCAACACTCTTCCTAATGCACCCAAGGAGACTATTGGCTTTCCTGGCCACAAGATCACACTGCTGGCTCATGGTCAACTTGTCATCCACCAGCACTCCCAGGGCCTTCTCTGCAGAGCTGCTTTCCAGCAGGTCAGCCCCCAGCTTGTACTGGTGCCTAGGGTTATTTCTGCCTAGGTGCAGGACCCTACACTTGCCGTTGTTGAACCTCATGAGGTTCCTCTCTGCCCAACTCTCCAGCCTGTCCAAGTCTTTCTGAATGGCAGCACAGCCCTCTGCTGTATCTGCCACTCCTCCCAGCAAACTTGCGGAGGAGGCACTCTGTCCCCTCATCCAGGTCATTGATAAAGAAGTTGAACAAGATGGGACCCAGTACTGAGCCCTAGGGGAAAAAAAAAAGTCTTCTGGTCTTCAAGCACAAAGCAAACTAGTGAAATCAGGTTGTGGTCTGAATGATGCCACCTTTTAAACCAAGGGAAGATGCAAAAGTTGAAAAACAGTGCTGAGTTGCATCAACCTTTGCTTCCTGGCTATTCATAGACCATTGTGACCTTGAGGTGAAACTCTGCAGACAGTTTTCTGTGCAGGAGAAGAAATGAAGCATGGAGGGTAATGGTGCCACTGCCTTGATAGAGCGTTTGGCAAAGGGAGTTGCCAGGCTCATCCCTCTCTGCTTTCRGGAACTTCATTCTCATGCTGACAGTGGGCTGTGTAATTCAGCAGTGCRTGTTGTCATGTTGTGGCACAATCCTAGAGGATGAGTGGATATGAGAGGATCCTTATCAAGTATAGCAAGTGGGTATTTCTCAAGTCTCAATTTCTATTCTGTCCCATAGCTGGAAAGAAGAAATTGTGTACTCTGGCAGGCTTTCAGTATCACCACCTTTCAAAACRTCCTTTGAATTTTTCAGGAGGTGATGTTCATTCAAAGATGCTTGGTTTGCAGACTAACTTGCCAGAGAAACTTCTGTGTTTTTCCTCTCTCTAGCTAATCCCCCAAAAGTCTGTAACTGAACGCTGTCACTTTGGACGATGCTACAAAACAGTGAATCTTCTAGAGATGGAGTCTTAACAAGTTTTATCCAAGTCTGCAAAAGGAGGAGGCAATCTAAGGGTTAATTGTGTTTTCCAGAGGCAGGAAAGAGCTCTACAAGAGTGCTCTTTATTTCGAAGCAGATTTCTATTAATGTTTTATCAAGTCTCCGTCCCAGTTCTCTAGAAACTTGCAGTAGAGCAAGAGGGAGAAAAAAATGCATTTTCAGTAAACATTAAATGGTGGGTCTGGGTGTGCAAAGCTGATTTCTTGCTAGTCTCTGAAGATCTGCTCAGTGTTTGCTCAACTCTTTGTTGGTTTCTTTTCAGGAATTGACTACAAGACCACTACTATCTTGCTGGATGGCAGGAGGGTCAAGCTGGAACTCTGGTGAGTTTGTTTTTATTCACTGTAGGACCAGCATCAGTGAGCAGAGGAGTATCACTAGCATGATACTGCGTTGAGCTATGGAGAACGCAGAGCGTCCCCTGGTCATGCAGTGAGGCTTACTAGCTTTTCTTCTCAGTGAGTTGTTCTAGCAAATCAGACCTCCTTCCATTAATGAGTAGCCCAAAMAGCATGCTGTCCTGTTTGCCAGAATGATCCTATTTCAGTCTTTCTCCRCTATACGGGATTGTATTCCCATACAGCCTTCTATCACTGAGGGAGCAGAACTATTCTGGCAGTAGTACTGGACTTTCCTTATCATATAGGAAAAGAAATACATACAAGAKAATATGAAAGGAGGAGAAAAGTGTGTGAAGCCATTTGTTTGTCCCTRCAGAAGCCTGGATATTTCTCAATGACGTGGTTGGAAAATGCTACCATAGGCAGTGCAATGAATTCACCTCACAGTTAGTATGAGACTACAGTAAATCCCTGGAGGGCAGGGTTTACTGGAGTGACCTGACACTGGGATGGAGATGTGAATGCTTCAAGTGAATGATGACTCCTCCTTCCCATGCTAGCAGAGGCAGGAGACTTGGAGTCCTTTTGGCCGGCTTTCTGTCTGTGGTTTAAACTACTGTGAAGCTGCCACATGAATYCTGTAGATAAAAGACAAGAGACAGCCCGTTCTTATTCTGGATTTCACCCTGGTTTAATAGGGAGTAACACAGTCCCTTGAACAAGAAATTAAATTTCCACTTCCAACACCTGTATCAACTAGAAAATCTGTATGAATCGCTAGGTTAGCGAACTGAGCACTGGGTTCTTGGCCTCARTGACTGACTTTGGAAGTGTACAGACTTGTGGTTTAGTTATACACCTGCTCTCAGTTGGATGTCCTCCATTTTTATTATGAAACAAAGGAAATGGCTAATTGTGTTTTTTCTGTGTGATTCTTATATTCTTTTATTTTTCTTGTAAGATGCCTATTTTAACATTTCAACTCTCTATGTAGTCACCTCTTGCTTCTTTCTTAAAGCCCTTTCTTTTTATATTGTATTACTTAGGTTGGAGAACCTGCACATAACCTTCCCTGAAAAGCTTACGTCATTATTTTATGCYGTAATGATTTTGACTTACTTAATGATTACTCTTAACATTTCTTTCCTCATCTGACCTAGTATTTTTTTGTTGGAGCAGAAGAGAGTTTGAGCACAGACCATTAGATTGAAGTTCCAGACCAATAATATGGCCCTTGAAAGCTTTAGATCTGTAAGTGGGGCTTTCTTGAAACTTGTGGTCACTGCATTTCTCGTATAGCTGCTGCAAATGTCTATGGGATTGACCAGCCTTCTCAGAGGTTACTATTTTGTCTTCACTGGGCCAGAATCGGACAGATACAGCAAACATCATAACATTTTTGCAAATGAACCTGAATTTGGATTACATATCAGTAATATGTAGCCCATTTGGATTGTCACGAGTGGCAGTCAGGACAAAGATTAGTGTTTCTAAAGCCCGTTGTCCCAGTGAGCAGTACCTCCCTAGTACTGTTCCTGGGTCCTGTGTAGGGTATGCTAGACTAGATCTATCAAAGAGGTTTAGGTGTAAAGACACTTCCTTTCATATTTGGTTAAACCTTGTTTGGAAAAGTAAGTGAAACTTGCTAGTTCAAGAAAATTTCTCCTGGTTTCAATGATCATGTTCATTTTTTATGTTAGGTTAGCTTTTAACCATGAATAGGAAAGATCTGTAGTGTCATCCTGATTTTTGAGCTGCCAGTGGACTATTGAGAACTAGAGAAAAGATCTTTTGCCCAAGGAARTAAATGACTTGCATCTTGGTAGATCCTAAGGTAGTGCTGAGGGATCTTGTTTGTGCCTGGGAAACACGAGGACAGGGAGGAACTGTGTTGTGCATCATATTAAGACTAAAAGTGGCAGTACACTCCAGGAATATCTTCAGGTTTTTCCTGAAAATATCTTGCAGAGCAGTTCTAATATCGTGCTTATTCCTAAGATTTAATGAGGTCAAAAGGTCAACACTACTTTTTCTCTTTTTTTTTTTTTTTTTTTTGGTCCAACCAAGGAGGTGTGTGCTATGGGATTTGATTCTTTAGCTATAACTAATTTTCTTTGYTACAGGGACACCTCAGGGCAAGGAAGATTTTGTACCATTTTCAGATCCTACTCTAGAGGAGCCCAGGTAAGCGTGCTGTCAGTGTCCTGAGAGGGGATATTTACTTTTTTTTCCAACTGTAAAAAAAATCTTTCAATCTGTAGTTAAGAGCTCTGAAGAAGAACACATCAAGCATCAGAAGGATGGGAACTATGTTAACACACTCTATTTCTTTGCTGCCTAGTACTCTTTTTTTTATGAAACAGTGGGAGAGAGGGGAGAGAGAGTGACTGACTTTTACAGAAAAGGTCTATGGCAGACTAAATTCAGTATTGGTTTCTACGCTAAGGGCTGAGAAGATGAAGACTACAGAGGACAAAGCAATTCTCCCTCTAGATCTGCCTTTGCTTTTAATGTAGGGACTTGTTCTTTCTGAGATTTGTCGGATTTGTTTAAATATGACACCAGCTTTCCCAGTGGAATTCTTCCAATCTGTGTTGCATTCAAGAGAGTTCCAAAAATATGACTCCTCCAACTTGCATGATGGATACAGACTTGAAACTAGAGCAGCTGAGTTGGATTTTCAAGTGCATTCTTTAAAACATGAAACAAAGCATTACATTTTGAACTTCTCCTTTGGGCCCTGCTACAGAACAGAGTCTAGATTCTGAATAACAGAAATATCTTGTGTTTTTCCTGAAAAATTGCTGTTAGTAATACTTTCTTGTTGTGCTAATCCTCTTGGTAACATGACGGGGGGGGGGTGTCCAGGATAAAGTTTCCTCAAGTTCAATGAACTTAAGACCTCCTGCAAATTTACGTGTGCTTTAGACATGAGAACACTTAGGCTGGGATGTGCTGTTGATACCTCCTACAGTATCTCGTTTATTCTTGTTTGTGAGCACCTCTGGTGTTGTGGATGGCTTTGAGGCAGCTTCTTGGAAGCTGAGGCTTGTGGCTGTTGCAGGAGTGCAAAGCAMATGAATGCTGGTGTGCAATGTGCAGTAGGAGAGTATATAGGCCTCTAACTTACATGTTCAGTCCAATGCATGAGTTTAAAGACAAACCTCCTTCTACCCATACTACATTTCAGAGAATTCTAGAGCTTCAATAAATATCCTTTTGCTTGAGACCATATCCTGTCCCTTATCAGTGATAAATGAACAGAGTTGGTCAGCGTGGTATTCTGATGGCCTCATAATTTAGCTTTGGTCAGTGAGAAATCACTGTGGTCAGATGCCCAAATCAAACCAGGAGCAGAAAATGAATAGAGGGTAGGCTTCCCAACCTGTGTCTAGTAGTATTATCTGTCCCCTTTTACCTCAGTCTCTAGCCTGCTTTTCTAGACCATTGTACAATAGACTTTCTCTCCTTTGTGTAGACTGTGAGCTCCTTGGAATAAATGCTGTGTCTTGGGAGAACTTAACCCGCTGGAGCCTGCACCACGTGCTAGAATTCCTAGCTGCTGCTGCCGTACAAAGACCTAGGGCAGGTGTGAGAGGTGAAAGGAATGATGATGAAAATACTTTTCTTTSGTTGAAAGAGTGAGGTAATCCTCATTTGAAACCACTCATCTTCACTGGGACAGTGAAGCTATTTTGCTTTATTTCTTCTGACGTTTTCAAGGTGATGTCCCTGCTCAAGGTATTGGCTTGTGAAAACACACAGCTATTTACCCAGGGAAGCAGTGTGGAGTCTGCAAAAAAAAAAGAGCAATTAGGGAATTCATCAAGGTGCTCAAGAAAAGTCCTTTTGCTTGGAATGATGGGATAGCCACAGACCAGGCAAAAAAAGGAGACTCTGCTGTGGGGGAAAAGGAAAACTCCAAAGAAGGTCTAGTCCTTGCTAGGAGACAGTTTCTTCACTTGGCAATCTCTCCAGCATTTCCTTTAGAAGATTTATTCTTACCATTACTCTTGAGAAACAATAAAGCAGGGAGGGGAGTCAGGAGTGCTTCCCTCAATTCAAGGCACTTGTCACACCATGCAGCTGCTTTGGGTATTTTCTTAAGCACTCACTATTSAGATATTCTCACTTGACAGGTTACTGAGGCCAGACCCTTGCTCTCGCAAGCAACCTGTGAAAGTCCTAGTCAGAAACTCAAAATTTGAATTCATTCTTAAACCTCCTCCTTGTACTCCTTATGGGAAGTCCGGTTATACAGTCTCAGTCCTCTACCTTATAGGACACTTTTGCTAGTTTTCAGCTTAAAGATGCTCATGGCCAGTTTATACCAACTTGTTATTGTGAAAATATCACCTTGTACTTTAAATAGAGCCTTGTCATTCTTCCTGGCACCTCTCTTCTGTGCGGTATTTGTTCTTCCTTAGCCTTTGGCTTATAAGGGTTTAACTGTTTTTCCTTTCTCCACCTGGATTTGTACCACACTTGCCACAGCAGAAGTCTTGAAGTTAGATAATGATGAGATAGGAGAGAGGAAAGTGGACAGGTGAGGCGAAAATGTCAGTGGAACATGCAGCATTAAAAATACCTTAAAGAAACAGACAACTCAGTAGCATTTCATTTCTTTTCACCTGAGACCACACTGGGCTAAGCTGTGTTTACGCTGTTGATGAAAAGGCTGTATCCCAGATCGACTAGATGGCAGCTTTCAATCAGAGGAAGGGCAGCATTATGAAGCTAATGCTATGCTAGGAGTAGTTTCTGGATGGTGAAAATAACTAAAGGCACTGAAGTGCATCCTTGCAGTGCCCTACTACTAAAATACTTGCAGTGCATCTACTACTAAAAATAAACAGTCCTCTTGCTTTGGTTAGCCATTAAGAGATACTTCCCTCTTTCATGAGAAGCTGTGGAGAGAAAATTAGAGATAACATCTGTATTCCCACTAATACAAGAATATAAATATATTGCCACATGGGAGCTAGATCATCTGATACCAAAACTGATCTAAGTTTTACTTCAGGTCATCTGGAGAAGGCTGTACCTGGATTCTAGTCATTAGCCTTCAGAAAGCACCTGCTTTTTCAGAGTGCAATGCTCATCTCAGGAATATAGTTCAGAGAGCAACAGTGATTTTCTTTCCACTTGAGAACTTCCCACTTCTTCTACAGAGCAGGCTTGCTGTTTAGGGCTATTTTGTTATTTTTGAGGGTGAAGGTTGACTATTTTAGCAGATCAGGATTGAGGCATCACAAAACTTGTTTGCAAAGGGAATTTTTGACACAAGCAGAATGCTAGAAACTGGCAGGCTTGAGGAAAAACTATACTCGACTGCACAGGTCTCCAGAAGGTCTTTGCATACCCTGGCGTTTGTTATTAAATCATTCACATTAAAGACTGCTCTGTCAAGTTGGTTGATCAGGTTTATTGTGAACATCTTTTCTTTACACAGGTCCCTTGAGGGAGATAAGCAGATAAGATGAACAAGGCAAGCTTTCCAGAGAATTTCAAGAGAGACTCTCTAAAACAACACTGATCAGAATGAAAGGGCAAGATGTTGCTGTCCCAAGTAAAGAAACCATCAAGAACCTCATCTTGAGGAAGAAAGATATAAGCAGTCTATTTCAAATTTTAGATCAATCAGATACATGACACCTTCTGGCATCCAGCATCAAATATGTCAAGAGAGACAGGCTGTAGGAACCCAATGGAGGCATTACATGCAGTATAAATGCCTTACAGCTCCATTTCAATTTCTGGACAGATGTAAATCTTTCAATGCATCCCCACTTGCGAACTGTTTTTCTTTTTAATTATTCACCGTGTGTCACGATGCCTTGATATTTTTGGTCCTCAGTTAGGAGAGTAGTGTTCACTTTAAAATGTGTAACTGGAGAGCACAGCACAGAATTACCTGCAAAAACTGAGGCCAAAACCAGAATCTTGGACTCTGTGCAGGACCAGGAATCCCATAGGTGTATAAGGTCCTTTAGAGAATCTTTCCTGTGGGCTCTTTGGACAAAAACTGTCATGGGACTGTTTGCAAATGTGTAGTGATCTTGTGTGGCCTTGAATGACTCTGTGCTTGACAGCATGCGATTCTTGCATTGTAAGTCCTAATGTTGTAGTACTACTGGAAGGATTTTTCAAAATGTGAATGCACTTGCATTCACATGCAAGGAGCTAGCCTGGGATATGTGCCTCTTTTATGCTATAGATAAGGCAGTCTTAAATTATTGAAGAGTGTTCAGCAGGTTTGTAGAATCACAGGGTATCACTTGGTTGTCACTAGAATCACAAGATCTTTCTTGTTCTCCCTCCCTGCCATGCCTAACTGATAGGATTTTTTTTCAGGGAGGCAATGGGCCCTTTGGTTCAAGGCTTGTAGCATACTGATTTGGCTGATATTTCCCTCCTTTTCTCTCCTTGCTTTCCTGAGGTTTGAGATTTCCCCTCTTCTAGCATAACAGCTTTCATCATCCCTTCACTTCTAGGAGTGTGTTGGGCCAGCAGGTCCTGGCAGCATTACTTCAGGATCTCTGTTTGGGCTGAAAGAGGAGGAGTGCTTTCTGAGGATAGCAGCACTGACCTCTAGGCACTGAGGGTGAGGGGAAGAGTATGGAGGCCGAATCAACCTGACTGTAGGGGCAGAGGAGGGTAGAGGTGGAAATCCAGCAGTATTGTTACCCGCAGGACAAACTAGGGGAGTCTGTAATACTGCAGTCTTCATAATTATTCTGGCATCTCCTGCCTTTTGTGTTTCCAAATTTGCAGTAGTGGTAGTATTTCAGTGTACTGGTCTCTCTCCAGAGAGCACAGACAGCTTATTTGCCATATAAATGGAAGGAAGGAGAGCCATCATTTCACAGCCAAAGTGATATACAAAAACTTAAGTTCTTTGTGAATTTTTTCAGGCCATCTATAGAAAGTCATAACCAGCATTCAAAAATTCTTCCATCTTATACCAGAGCTGCAGGCCTAAGAGAGTAGCAAATACTGTTTAGTTCTGCTTAGGTAGCTGATCTTGAAAGTTGCTCTTTGTGCTGTTCAGGGCTTCATAGTATGCAGGGAGGTGTTGGCATTTTTTGGCAACTCAAGAGGCTCTTGAGATGTCTTTGCTGAACACCTTACAGCTTTTTCAGTTGCTGCAAACACTTAGGTGTGTCACATCTCTTCCATGGAGGTTATCCAGCTGCTGAAAGAGTCAGCCCCTATCTGTCAAGATGTTTACTGAAAGCTTAATGATTGGTAAACCTCCCCATATGTTATGCTGTTAGGAAATTATCTGGCAGCAGGGTGTAATTGACCCATGAGTAAGGTCCAGGGTAAGTCCAGTTTAGGTACCTGCAGCAAGCTGAAAGCAGTCCTGGGGACATGGTTTGACTTCCCCCTCCTTGTCTATGTAGACAGATCTCTCTGTAAGCTCCTGCTGAATACAAGTTTAACTTTTGTCAAAAGTAAGTGTGCTGCTGCATACAATAACAGATGATCTTTTGTATTCTTTGCTCACTGTGAGAAGCAGCACGTAAATGGAAATTTCCACTGCTGATGAACAAGCAGTGGTATGGAATTGAATAAATTTAGTATTCAATTCAGAGTGGAAACAAACTTTGAAAATCAGGTGTCAAAAGACTTTATAAAGGTCTAGGGATGAGTCCAGTCTCCTAACGCAGAAGCCTGTAGACAGACTGGGAAGCAGAGAAAGAAAGAGTTGATGAGAGCTCTAGAATAGCCTAGATTTGAGAACTTGCATGTAAAGTTTGGGTAGAGCTCTTCACTGCTTGATGCTGTGGAAACCAGGGGAGATTGGGATGCATAACATTTGAAAGCTGTTCTGTGAAACCAAGTAGTATTTGAGAGGTATGGAGATAATTATGGTGTTGACAGCAATCTAGGCTTCTAGGCTTTTGGAAAGAGAACTATGTAGGTTACAAATGGAAATCTGTTCACTTTTATGATTAATTTAAAATTCTAAGTACATTATTTCATTTTTTAAGTGGAAAAAAGACAGATCCGAGTTAAAATTTTCAGGAGAGATGGATCCAGTTCCCTGTCTGCACATCTGTACTGTTCTCTCTAGGAGATAAAGTAGTAATGACAAAGTGTATTTCGGATGTGTCATGTAGAAATGTGGTGTCTGGAGCATACCTGTACTGTCTGGCAGAAGTACAAAGTATCTGGCAGTGCCACACATTGGAGAGGGGTTTTTAGAGCTCCTTCGTCCATCTCATGCGGAGTAAAGCTGGTCTTAATATCCATGCTGGGGAAGATGGGGACAGAATCAAGGTTTTAGACAACTTGGCCTTGTTTTTTTCCTGATCTTTGGAAAGTTTGACCTGAGTATCTTAATTCTAAATGTGTGCACATGGAGCTGTGTTCTGACATTAGAGGGTAAACTTGGGGGAGACAGTGTGTCTTTTCTTGCATTTAGTAAGTATTGTCTTCACTTCCACCTTGCTGACGAGAACTCAGTGTTGCCTTTTTGCTGATGTTTCATCCTTGTTCCTCTTAAGGAGATCTTAAACTGCACTTGCCAGCTGCTCTTCTCCTAGAGTGTATTTCTGCCAGAAGCRGTCTTGACAAACTAGGTCTTGAGTCTGTTTCTGTTGGCTAAAGGAATGTCAGTCCAGAAATAAAGTAGACTTCATTTAACTTGTTGACAGTTTGTTTATGTCTTGGAAAGGAGTCATCAAACTCTTTCTGTTTTGTTATTCCCTGGCTGTCATGCGCTCTTTCAGTAACATCATTCAGACTGGAGCTTTTCATTCATATGGGCAGCCTGGGAAGCTAGAGGTCAAAACTCATATAGCAGAAATGAAAACAAAGCTCAGAATCTCCATTTTCAAAATGCACCTAAAACATGTTGCAACCTGGTAGTGAGTAGTTTGTGATTGGGTTCTTAAAGTGCTATTTTTGGTTTTGCAAGGTTGTTTTTTTTTAACAAAGTATAATTATTACTTCCTACTCTTTTTCCCTACCTAGACCTAGAAGAAATCAAAATTCTTTGCTCCAAAACAACCCCACCCTCCCCCCCTTTTTTTGGGTAAAAAGTGTTACTTTAACTGTATTAGAAATGACAGCCCAAAAAGTTATGGGACAGGAATGAGCTCTCAGCTTTCCCTGTAAGAAACTTAAGATCAGTCTGCTCCCCCCACCACATACTCATATGCACGATCTACTTGCTTACTATTTATATGAAAAGTTACTGTCAGAGGAGCCTTAAACTAGAACTTGGAAGTGCTTGTTTTTCATGTTGGGCTGTCAAAAATGAAGAACAACCCACCATGCAAGATTTTTTTTTTTTTTTTTTTTTTAACATGTTTTGTCCTTCCTGCAAATGGCACAAGTGCAAATGAGTAGATATTAGAAAGGCTGTGAGGCCAAAATGGCCAAGCTTCACTTAGAAAGTAACACATGCAATGGGAATACTATGCAGGAAGGATGAGGCTAACATTCAGGAGTTGGAGCTCTTGACCAAGATTAAAAGCAACTATAGAAACTGGGCAGGCTTTGTAAGAGCTACATGCTCCAAGAGAGGTTTTGAAAAAATGAGAAGCAAAATCATGTATGCTAGATATACCAGCATAACTTGAAGAAAGACCGTTTTTTCCAAATGATGGGAATGTTTTAAGTGCCAACTTAAGACATGACATTATTATGAGGGTTCAAACGCCCCGGTGTTTCTTTCCAGTGTACTTTAAATCTCATTCTTCTGATCATTTTCTGTGAACTTATGAGGTATATCACATCTCTGTACATGGTGTCTCTGTTTACCCAGCGCATCAAGGGCTTTGGCAGCAGCAAATAATTTAAAGCTGTGTTACAGGAGGACTGAGTGGGTTGAGTCTCTTGTCTAGGTAGTAGATCTTCTGTTTAAATGAATAAAGCAGCAGCTTTGCTGGAACATTAGGACACTTAGTGGTCATTGACTTCTATGAGGATAGGTGTTAGGCAGTTGGTCAGCTCCCTCCTTCACTGAGCTGTTTCTGGGTATCTCAAGTAGCAAAGACCAGGCTGTCAAATGAGACTTTCCTTTGCCATCTTAAGCTATATTTTACGGGGCTATACACTGGGGACTTGCTGAATAGATGACTAGTCCTGGAGGACACCCCAGTTTAAAAGAAGACTGGTTCTGCCAAACTTATTGCTAAATGATCTGTCGTCCCAGAGTCTATATGTTGAACTAGTTTTTTTTGCCCTCAGCTCAGTCTTACTGCTCCTGGGTTATTTTCTATGTGATGCTTTATGTTGTGCCTTGCTGTGTTGCCTTCTCTCAGCAATATGAGTTCATCTGTTCTCTAGTTCCTATTTCAGTGTATCTTCAATTACGATTCTGCAGAGTGACCTTGAAGTTTCTGTCATCACTTGAAATGTTTTTGATTATAAAAGAAAAGAGAGGTGATGGACTGGAAAAACAATGGGAGCACTAGCTGCTCCTTGAGACAATTCTCGAAATCCTGTATGTGTGGGACTGTTGATGCTAACAGGTAACTCCTGATGTACCTGCAGGGTCAGACATAGCCTAGTTTCCTCGTGGCTATCCTCAGAAATACTTCAGTTCACAGCAACACCTTACTAGGCAAGCTTTTTTTTTGATCCTGAGTAGCTTGTTAGCTAGGTTTGGAGCAAGGGTGAGGACCCTCTGAGGTGCTGCTGCATGTTATTACTGGTGCAGACACAAACTTCCCCATGTCCAGTCATGCCTGTTCCACTTGTGGACATCGTTGCGCTCAACACTGTGAGAGGTGCCTTGGGAAGACAGATGTGGCCTGAGGGTGCAGGAGGTACCCCTTCTTTCTAGAATGAAAAAAAGGAAAAGCCACTGGAAAATACAATGCCACAATACTGTACCACCAGCTGAGCAGAGTGAAAGAGGAATTTCCATCTTACAGTGAAGAATAAATGGATGGTGACTATTTTAGTCCATTCTTGGTAAGTGGTAGGAATTAAGAGCAGAGTTGCTATGTTGGCTTCACTGGGCAACAGGCTGGCCTAGAACAAGCCACATACCTGAGCAGCTTCGTTTCGTGACAGCCCGGCAGATTTCTTCATCAGTGAGCGGTGGCAAGAGGACTTTTACAGCTAGGCTGACGGTGGTTTACGACTACRTCTTCCCTGTGGTTGGTCTTTAGCTATTTGCTTTTGTCATCTTGAGCTGTGTCTCCTACAGTGCGGGCTTCCTCCTCTCATTCCCGTGTGTATGCACACACACGTCTGTGTGTGGGCACACAAACTGAGTGCTAGGAGAGTATTGTGGGGAGAAGACGTATGTACTTGGTCTGTTCAGGTAACTCTGCAGCTACCAGCTGTTGGTTCCCATCACTGACAGGATTGTGCACTTGGGAGAACTTTGATCTTGTCTACTCTGGCTCTTACATTGACTAATGTGCTAGAGTCACTGTAGCTATGTTTGTTTTCTGCCAGTGTGGCACCAGCCTTTAGCAAAGCCTACTGTGGACTCTGATTCTGAGTCCTTAATCCTCCAAAGGCTCTTGTTACCTTGATTATTGAATTCATTGAACTTCTCCCCTGACAGTAAAAGGAGCACAGAATAAAACAGAATCTGGAGAAGAGGAAAAATGTGCTGAAGATACGTTATGATGTATAAACTTTGTTGGGATCTGCTGCCATCCTGTTATTTAAGATAGCTGTTTTGCATAAGGAGAAAGGAAAAGGCCTGTTTCTGCTTTAGTGGCTTTGTATAAGATTTTTTACTAGCCAAGTGCATGCTTTACACAACCTTGCTTGTCCCACGTTGTTATTCCAAGCAGATTCAGAAAGTGAGGTTGTGCAAAATGTATTTGTCCAATCACAAATCTGATACAAAGTCACCAAGTTATGTCCTCTTTTTGCAAAGACAYTTTTGGAAGTGATGTGGGAGATGCTCAAGGAAAAGCAGAATTGGCACCTTTCTCAGAGCTGGTAACTTGTTAGAAATGGGTGTAAATCCCCCTCTGGTGGATCTGAGTTAGTACAGACTTGCTGCATACTTGTGTACTTGCTAGGGCTAAAACTGAGGCAAATTGAGAAACGTTCTTTCTGTGTCTCAGCCTGTTAGTTTCTGAATATAGAAATAGTCTTTCCAGGTGCATCTCCCTTTTAGTTTGTATAATATGAAACTTCCTAATTGCATGTTCTCTTTTATTAGGGAATTCTCTTGGTGTATGATATCACTAATCGTTGGTCCTTTGATGGGATAGATCGGTGGATAAAGGAAATAGATGAGGTAAGTTGAGTGGAAGAACATCTGTAGGGTTTTTAATGCACCATTCACATGCTAGGGTACTGGCCTTTATGGCTGTGAAGAGCCAATGTGTATGGTAGTGTGGGAAGATAAACTCACTGCAGGAGTGCAGTGATCCGTGATTAAAAATCCTGAGAGGTTGCACCTTTGAGATAGGGATAATGGCTCTGCTGTGGAGAATCATTGCAGTCTACTAATCAGCAGAGCAGAGGGGATAAGTGCCTGCTCTCAACTTCTGTATAAATCCAGAGTAGCAGCAAAGAGCTTGGGAATAGCCAAGAAACATAGGAAGATTACTTCTAAAGTGGATTCTGGAGAGGATAAATTAGCCTTTCRCCTTTCTCATCATCATCACACAAGCTTTTTTTTTTTTTAAGCATGCCCCAGGTGTCCCTCGGATCCTGGTGGGAAACAGGCTTCACCTGGCCTTCAAGCGGCAAGTACCGACGGAGCAGGCCCGGGCCTATGCAGAGAAGAACTGCATGACGTTTTTTGAAGTCAGCCCACTGTGCAACTTCAACGTCATAGAATCCTTCACAGAGTTGTCTCGCATTGTACTCATGAGGCATGGCATGGAGAAGATCTGGAGACCCAACAGAGGTCAGTAGTGGGAAAGGCATGACAGTTGACTGGGCTGAAATGGAGATGGAAGGATTTGGCTGTCTGCCTCCCCTTGGGTGGGAGGCATGTTTACTGTGGGATCTGAAAGCACCTGACAAGTTGTGGGTCAGATGCAGCATGTCTAACTTGAGGCTTTTCATCAAGTTGCCTGTATTACTGCAGGAACCCTGTAGCCAGCAATGAGGGATGGGCAGCTCTGGCATGTCTAGATTTTGAATTGCTCTGGAGCATCCTACACCTCTCTCCGTTCTAGATGAGGCTGAGGGCAATTAAGCTCCCAACTTACTTAAAAGTACTTCACTCAAATGTTCGTGTGGGATGAATTCAAGTGTAAGCACCTCTGTCCTTAACCTTGTCTGAGCCTGTATCTCCAGTTTCAGAGAGACATAGAGGCTGAGTGAAACCAGGGCAACAAGTGTTGAAAGGGACTAAATTGCATGCCTATTCCAGACATGGAGCAGTGTGCTGGGACAGTCCAGTATGTCATGTGCACATCTGCAGCATGGCAGATTGTGAGCTGAGCCCATACTGTTTCTCAGCATGTTGCATTTGAAGTAAAATAGTTTTAAGTCCTATGTTTCTGCCCAGAGGTGGCAGTGTGGCCCACTGACAGATTAAGCAGTGGGAATTTTGTATTCCCACCTATGGGGTTGTCGGCTTTCATATGGGTCTTGAGTTCCTGCTCACTGGGAAAGGGAAGATCCTATTAGCTAGCCCCCATCACCAGATCACTGCATCTGACCTTTTTGGTATGCTGCTGTTTCATACCTGTGAGCAGGAGAAAAGTAGTCTGGCCTGAATTTGCAATTCAGGCACTCTTCATGCCAGATGTAGAAGGTTGCAACCTGACAGCAAATTCCTTGGTGGTGTGTGACACCATGCTCTGTGCTGAAGGCTTGCCTTATGTTGAGCTTGTGTAGGTGGGTAACTAGCAGCTGGCCTGCAGTTGTGGTTTGAAAGTGAAGTTCTCTTTGCTGTAGACCTCTCCTGAATCTTTTCCAGAGGCAGGATTTCTAAGTGCTAACTTCCTGCTCTGCCTGCTCTGGAATAGTAGAGTGACTTCTACAGGTTGCAGCCTTCTGCATACTGGAGGTTAAAAGCATGCCCTCATGTGGCAGTTGCTGAGAAACTGCATCCAAGTAGACTTCCCAAAGATGATTTGCATGTTTTGCACTGAGCAAAGAAGCCACTGGGAAGCCTCAAGTGACTGAGCCTTGTTCTGGTTTGGTGGGATCTTTGCTGCTGCAGTCGCTCAGCAAAGAGCCTGTTCTTTGGCTGCTCCTTGCCAAACCAATCCCAAATGGGAATATGTCCAGCCTCAGGGCTTGCAGAACCTGTTGCCTGCTTTCCCTGGGCCTGACCTTCAGGTTGCCAAATGGTAGCCTGAGAAACCAAGTGTTTGGCAGGAATGTGAGCAAGGCCTCTACCTATCCTGTCCACTGTGCTAGGAGTAGTGGCAGTAGTGTCTCGCCCAGTGCTGCCATCAAAGCTGGTGTCTCAAAAAACGCTCACCTGTAAAGGCAGAGCTTGCCTGGAATTTAGGACGAAAGGTTGGAAATAAAGGATTCCCAACTAATCTGTTCTCTATTCAAGGCTCCTAGCTTTTCTCTTAGCTCTTCTACTCTAAGAAACGAGAACAACACAGCATAAAGAACTGTTGTAGGAAGAAGTCTGTCTGTGCAGTCTTGACTGTCTGGTCTTTTCTCCCACCAGTGTTCAGCTTACAGGACCTGTGCTGCCGAGCCATTGTATCCTGTACTCCAGTCCACCTCATTGACAAGCTGCCATTGCCTGTCACCATCAAGAGTCACCTGAAATCCTTTTCTATGGCAAATGGGATGAATGCAGTGATGATGCATGGCCGGTCGTATTCTTTGGCCAGCAGTGGGGGTGGGAGCAGCAGCAAAGGTAACAGCTTGAAGAGGTCRAAATCAATTCGTCCACCTCAGAGCCCCCCACAGAACTGCTCGCGCAACAACTGCAAGATTTCTTAGCAGGATGAATGCACCATGAGCATCTTAATATATTCACACTCACCCACTGATGTACAGATGTTTGCACACTTAACCCTTTTCGACTGGATCCTTTCGGATGGGCTTTCGTTGCTTTTCCGACGGTGCACACAAGATTGGGAACGTGCTGATGTTTGGCTTCGTATATGAAGTGTGGTGCTGGCTGGATCTCATTGGACAGGCAGGGAGAAGAGTCTGCCAAGTGCCCCTCCAAGAATGCTTTAGGCTTTGCCTCTCAGTCTGGGGTGGAAAATTCAACAGCTGCTGGGTTGGGCTGGGGGGGGTTGGAGATGGGGGGAAGCTCATCCAGCCTCAATAGAGGAATGGATTTAATGGAAGATTGAGAGGCTTAAGGGAGTAGGCAAAGAGTCTGTGCTGCAACTTTTAACTCTTGGACTCCTGAACAGATAGCTGGTGCAATAGTGATTGTTGGATGTAGGAAAAAAGAAATGGGAACAGGGGACTGATGACAGTTTCCACCAGGATGTTAACCGGCTGTTGCCAAAAAAAAGGGGGGGGGCAAGAGTTGGCCAATTGGAAAGCTGAAGGAAGCAGTTTGCTTGCCGCCTTCATCTACTTGTGTAAATATTTTATATATATATATATATATATACATACACACATATAACTTTTTTAAAAGTTTTTTTTTTAAAGAAGCCGTCAGGGAAAATTTTATGCAGCCATGTAAATAAAAGCATTGGATTAAATTTTCCAGTATCAGCAAAAGGGGAGAAGTGGGTGATTTTAAGGTGAAAGCATACAAATGCTTTAAGAGACTTTCAATCACCCCATGAGTTTACTTTTTTTATTACTACATGTGCAGAAGGAAAGAATGATTTGTGTTGCATACTCCAAGTAACCTTATTGTGATCGTACCCTAAAACTTGCATGTACTGCAGGGCGGGGGGGTTAACTCAATTGAGGGACAGAGTGGAAAGACCAAGGATGTGGATTTGGGGAGCAGGGGGAGGTAGGCAGGACAGAGGTGCAGCTCTGCAGTCAGAACTCATACAGTCAACTGATGCCAAGTTTGCTTTGCATTTCCTGATGTGCAGCTGATCAGGGACTGAGAAAAGCAGAGGGTAGAAGCGTCAAGCCTAAAACAGAGGAAGAAGCGCAGAATCAGTCTCCTGCTCCTGCACAGCTCGGGCTACTGGTTCTGGAGTCCTGCATCTGCCTTTTATCTGTCTGCTGTCCAGATCCTAAGGTCATTACTCCAAGAGGCGAAGGCCCCCAAATCCTGGCTTTTTTCTTATGCCTAAGCTAGTGTTGCTCTGGCTCCTGTCCTAGATGAAAGTGGGGAAAGGAGAGAAGCAGCTTTTCCTACTGGAGGGTGAAGGAGCAGACAGTGATTGAGGCTGGAAAGCTAGCTGCTGTTGGAATACAGAAACTGAAAGCGGTGTAGAAAAGAGCAGTTGTACAAGCCACAGGGTTGCGTTAAGCGACGAGTGTGTTCTGCTCTCGCATGGCTGCAGCAGGAAGTCAGGGAGGGCAAACTGCAAACTGCTTTGGTCTGTAGTCCTGCTCCTGAATATGAAAGAGCTTGAGAGAGGTGCCTGTTGTGGGAGAAGATCTGTCATACAAGGGCTCATGCTTCCCTGGCTTAGTCCTGTAGTAATGTATTGCTTTGTGCTGGAGATTCACCTGGTAACTTGAAACAAGTCCCTAGCCTTTATTGTGGAAATTAACTAGAGGCTGACAGTGGGAGCAAGCTGTGCTGACAGATTCTTGTGGGCAATCAGGACATGCAGTTTGTGAGYAGCTCCATGGCCTTCAGATCTTAGCGAACCGCTTTGCATTGCGCTGGACCAGTCTCCTCTTTTACTGACTTAACTGCC
>NW_028186369.1:902121-979816 GCF_003343005.1 Rhea americana | reverse complement strand
CCCCGCTCTTGAAAACAAAACACAACCCAAGGGCTTGTCTCTAGTGTGCTTTATTGCCCAGCTCAGATGAGCGAGAAGAGAATTAAACCCCAAAGGAGGGGCAGGCAGTGGGGAGAGGAATCCTTTGTAGTAGCAGCTTGGATTAGAAGCAAAGCTGTAGCCAATTTTGGCTTGGTGGCGTGGAAGCTRGGGGATTTCTAGAACCTGTCTGGCCTGCCCAGCACCTGTTTCCCATCACTTAACGCAGAGCAGAAGACAATCACTGGCTCAGCAGCCTGGGAATCTAGGGATATACGGCCAACAGGTGATGCCCCCCTGCCCCCTCCTCCAGCACTGCACAAGGCAATTTCTCCTGGAAAACTTCTTCTGGGCAGCACACATGGTCTCTTGCCTCCACGAGAACCAGGCTTCAGTATATGGGGTGAAGAGGCAACAAAGGTTTCCATCATGAAATTTCAAAACTGCTGTACATCTAGGAAAGAACAAACTTTGTTTAGCTTGGCTTGCTTTTTGTTTTTTTTCCCTGAAGCAAATGACACTTCTCACATCTTTTGACCATAATGGATTTTGCCCTGTAAAATCTCAGTAGATGCCTCTCYGGACCGAAAATGGAAGATACACCTGGAGTGTTTGCTCGATATTTTTTATTTTAATTTAAAAGGAAAAGGTTCTTGTGTCTGATATCAACACTAGTCTTTAGCTGCTCTCCAACACTTGTACCATTCCTATGGGGTTGTGGGGGTTTGGTTGCGGTTTTCTTTTTGATTATCCTTTTATTTTTTTATTCCTTTGTACAGTCAATGTTGTTCAACTGATTATACATGGTTTTGTTTTATATAAATTAAAGCCTTTTGTTTGTTTGTTTTGAACTGCCACTCAAAAGCTGGAAGCATTGCATCAATGTCGTGTGGACGGGGAAGTTTGAAAAAGAACGGTCCTGCTCAAAGCGGGATGGGGATTTGGGATTGCCTACATCATAGGTGCGTATTGCCACTTTTAGGCCATTCAGCAACAGGATAACTAATGCTAGTCTCAGAGTTGGGGATTTGGGGGTCTTAAAGACAAGATTGCAGGCTCTGGTGCATTTCTCCTTCTTCCCATGCAGAAGCCAAAACTTTGGTGTTAAAAGCTTGCAGAATTGCTCACTCTTGGCAGTGAAGCTTTAAGAAAACCAAACAWCCTGGAGCATATTTAGAAAAATGGATGGTTCTAGGAAACTGCCATTCCCATCAGCTTGCTGGGGGCTCTACAGAGGTCCCCAATATGCAGGAACAGGTTTTGCCTGGCTGAATTTGGAGCAAGCAGGCCAAGCGCCACAGCTTTGTGGTGGCCTGAACGACAGCAGTGTTCAGCCATCCCACCTGCATGGGAACAAGTTGGAAGTCAGCCCGATGGCAAAATGAAAGGGCGAGGACGCTGCGGTAAGCGTAAGCTTGTTCCTCCTTCGTCTTGCTGGCGAAGGCTTTATATCCTCCCATTTGAAGAGAGCGAGCTGAGAGCAGCGGTGGCAGGCGAAGAGGAGCCTGGGTGGCTGTGGGTGCTGTTGGAAGCCAGAGGCGTCAGCTCTGGCCAAGGCTGGAAGCCTTCGCTTTCAGGGCAGAGGGAAGCTTCTCCTTGCCTAATGCTTTTCTCTGTTGCTCCCAGCCCACCTCCCCTTGACCTCCCTTTTCCTCTGCCTGCTCACTTCCCTAGGATCAGATTTTTCCACTTCGTACCAGACTGGCTACGGTTGTTTTAACAGCTTAAGAAGTAATTGCTAGGAACGGGAGGGAGGAGAGGGGGAAATCAGATAGCGTCTGCAGCCTGGACAAGCCCTGTGACGAAGGTAAAATCCTGGTCATGGAAGAGTCGCAGATGCTTTTTTGTTCTTCAGGCGGCTCCTGGAAATGTCCGTCCCTTCCTGCCAGCAGGCTTTGTGTGATTTCAGGTGGAGAATCGACAGCAGGAGCCGCTTACKCCAAAGCAGCACGGTCTGCTTGCGTTGCAGATGGCCTTGCTCAGGAAGAGCAAGGCAAGAAAATGCRATGCCCAGCTTCAGTAAAGGAGGGGAAGAGGGGAAAGAGCAGCTTGGGCAGAGCTCTACAATTCACTGTCTCTTTGAGAAAGAGGAAATGGGCCGTTCTGAGCTGGTTTTACCGATGCTGCTAGGTCTTTGAGCGCCAGCTTCCAGCATCAAGGGTTTTCTCATTTAGTCCTACTATCTCCTGAGGTTTTGTACACCAAAGGCAGTAAAGAGAGGGGAACACTCGTCTGACTGCACCTAAGATCCTCAGAAATGAGGATGCAGCTGCAATTCTGTGTATTGCTGAAGCAGGAGCCCCCTGCGTTTTTTTAGTGCATTAGCATAGGGGAGGAAAGCGCTACTCTGCTGAGCTTTCAGGTGGTGCCGAGCTGTGCTTCTGCCTGGGATGGAGGTGCCGAGACACTTTCTGTGCTCTTGTTAGCTGCAAACTGAGAAGAGTAGCCATAACATTTGCATCAGTGTCTGCGATCTTTGTAAATGACCCCAAAAACTCCCCTGCCGCTTTGGTGGGTGGGCTCTGAGAGGCAGCTGGAGCCATGCGTGGTTTCCTCTACCGCAGCAGGTAGGTGGTAGTGGCTGGGAAAGGCAGCAGAGTAGGCCACCCTGGAGTTAGACACGAGCATTTTAATATTCTAACTCAGTGTGCAGAGAGAAAGTTTGGAAAGGCTGAACTTAGGACTGTGTTAAGTCTTCAGATRGTGAAAGTTTGCGACAGATCTGTTGCAGAATGGGAAAGAGTCGCTTTTAGTTTCCTGTTCTCTTGAAGAATTACTAGAGAAGATGCTTGGGGGTTAGGTCTGGTATAGTGGTTTTCCTGGAGAAATAAATAAATAGATGGAAAGCTTACTGGCAAAGAGGATGTATGGTGGGGAATTAATTTTTTTCAATGTGTTTTAGAAGTTTGCATTAGAAACCCCAGACCATTTTATCCAATGTGCAGATGTGAAGCATGGGTCCAGCTTGGGTCTTTCRTGGAAAAAGTTTTTTTGCAATGTCCCTAGCTTTAGGGTTTAGGACCATCTGCTGTGATACATGATCAAAATCTGAGTGAGGGTCCCAAAGCCTTTAGGAACAGGATTTTCATCCTGGTTTAGAAATAGGAGTATGAGTAAAACTAAGATGCTAGCAACTTTGCTAAGCCTCAGGAGATGTAAGGTAGGGCAGTTGGAGAGGCGGCTTTGCCCTGTGGGGCAGTGCTCAGCCTGTCTGTCCAGATGTTGAAGGTGCTGTCCTCTTCATGTAGGATCTTCATCATCCCCAAGTCACTGACTTAATCCTGCTGCTTGAGCATGTGGCCATGAAAGTGGTTTCCCTGGACTTGCCCAGCTGCTTTGGAGCTTCAGCCTCCTCCTCGAGCCAGTTAACCTCAGTGGCTTGGCTTCATGCAAGAAGGTGGTGGACGAAGCTGCCAAGGCAAACCTATGGCAGTGGAGTGAGCTCCTGTCCCCTGGGTCGAAAGATCCCTGCAGAGGTCAGCAAGCATGTTGCTGTCAAAAATGAGAGGAAATAACTGCATAGCATTTGGTGCCCCCTCCAGAGCCAGCCTTGCATGTGCCGAAACAAAGGTCCCTCACAGGCCTTTATCTTGGCCTCACCGCTCTTGAWCTTGGTGCCATGGAGATGAGACATCTCAGGCTCAGTTGTGGCCACCTCTCACAGGGTGCATCCTTGGTTCAGGAGAGGAGCCACTGGGGTGGGGTCTGGTCCAAACTTGAGCTCCAGCCATCTGAAAAGACTGTTGTGATTTTGTACCCACATGTGTAGACTCTACTCATCCTCTCACTAATGAGGCAGAATCTGTCTGCTCTCCCTGATGGAGTGCTTAATTATCTTGTGAAGACACTCGGGAACAAGAGTTTAGGCTGTATGAAAGATGCCAACCAAGAATTTGGTGAGGGGCTGTGTGGGTCAGCAGCTAAAGCAGCTGTGGGACATTTCCATGAGTGTGTTTGTAGCTGCAGGGACTGGGGCCTCCTTGCTCCATTGTCTGGGTAGGAGCTCCTGTGGGCACAGTGGTGTCATGGGAGGGCAGAGGGCCCATGAGGCTCATAGGGTGCCTCATGATACAGCCTACCAGCTGGGCTGGTGTTGACCCTCCTGTCACAGGCCTGGCCAGCAAGAGGGGGGACTCGCTCTTACCGGCGAGGAGAGGAAGAGTGGTGGCGTTGCCTGCAGGAGCRGCTGCACCTCACCCCAAGGTGCCTGCAAATGAATCAAGGGTGCTGCAAGGCTCAGATGCTGGGTAGCAGGGGAGAAGCACGTGAAGACCTTTGGCCAGAGTGGGGTTAAGGCATGCTGGTAGAAACTGGAGGCAGAAGKCAGATTTTTTGCTCTGCTTTCCCCTTCTGCTCATGAGGAGGTGTGCCCTTCCCTTCAGACCTCCAGCAGCACTCCCTGAAAAACTCTGAGTCACCCTGAGCATGGCCAAAAGCCACAGTGGATTCACAGACCGCTCGTAAGTCTAGTCCTCGGTGTGCAAGACCCATGTGATCCTGTGATTGCATCTGCTGTGATTCCTGTAATGCTCTGTCTTTTCAGGAGTGAGGTTGGTTTGAGGTCCAGGGCTTTCCATGCATGACCTTGCTGCTGGCAGGGACCATCTAGGGAAGTCCAGAGCACTGTGCTCTCCTGGAAGAGCATGATCCTTGAGTCTGCCCAGGTCAGATAAAGGATGGCCAGATGTCCCCAGGAGCTCCTGGCATGGGCTACTGTGGTGCAGCAGTGGCCTCATTTGCCTTCCTCAGCCATGTTCAGCCTCCTTTGGCAGTGCTGGGGGCAGCCTGGGCCGACAGGTGAAGCAGTACGGCTGGTGCAAGGAGGCACTGGGACAGCAGGAAGGTATGGTCCTTCTGCCCCATCACAGCTGCACGTGGCCTTTGGTACCTGCAAGGGGAGCTGCTCAGAGGGGGAGGCATGCAAGCAGCAGGGAAATGGGGAGCTTTGCTCTTCGTCACCCTGCCTCAACCCTCGGCCGGCTGCTGAGCCAGGAAGAGCAGCGCAGCCCATGCAAGCATGCTCCCAACACTGTGTCATCTGGGAAGAGGCCAGTGCACCGGGGCAGCGTGCAGGGGACCTCACCAAGCCTCCTGTCCGCCCACTGAAACCACCAGGGCTGAGGCAGAGCTGGGCTTCCCCTGGCCACTGCATGGGCAGTTCTGCTAGCAGTGCGTGGGCCCTGCCAATGGGGCATTAGCAGCGAAAAGCAGCCAGCAGCTCCTGCTAAACCCTTCGCAGCAAGGAGCCARCTCCTGCACATTGGGCATGCTGTGTCTCACTGCAGGCTGGAGCAGCTATGCCCACAAGGGCAAGAAAAGGCTTCTCCGGTTTTTCCTGCTCCCACGCCCTGAACTCTGCTCTGTAGAAGGCAGCTTGATAGCTCCAAGATGCCCTCCAAGGTTTCCAGCTCCTCTGCTCCCCTGGGAGCAGAGTCCCAGCTGGCAGGTATCATCTGGCAGGCTCACTGCCTCYGGTGAAATGCTGGGTAAGTAGTGGTGGGGGAAAGCGGGGTGCAGCTGAATTTGCTCCCATCCCAAACAAAACTGCTTTTGAGTGATTTGATATTTTTCTAAGAGCCCCAAAACCCACCTTTGAGCTGAGGCCAATAGAAAGATGAAACTGCTTGGGTCACGCCAGTGCTGGAAGAGTTAATGCTCTGCAGGCTGCTCAGAAGTGCTGTAAAAAGTGCCTGATGCAGGTCAGTCTCCACTGGGGATTAGGAAAATCTGCCCAGGGAGTGTGGGCTGTCTCCTGCCAGCTTAGGGCTGGCTCCAGGAGGTACATCGYAAGGCAGAGTGGTGATTGAAGCCCAGGCCATGGTGTGCTGGAGCAGCCCGGCTTGGGCCTGGCACAGCCAGGCATTGCTTTCCAGAAGCTCTTCAGCTCATAAGAGCGGAGAGTTTAAAAAGCCTGGTTGTAAATTATCATCATGTAGCACCAGAGCGGGAGGGAGGGCTGAGTGCTGGCCCAAGGCTGCATCAGGACCATCTGTGGGTGCTGGATATCCACTTTGCTGCGGTGCTGGAGCCAGCAAGCTGCCAGGCAGTGAGGGCCTGTGCTGGAGCAGCCGTAGAAGCCCCCTGTGGGCTGATAGACCCAGGACCTGGCCTCTGGCTGAGGTGCAGAGAGGTACCAAGGACATTTTGCTTCCTGGCGTGCCCTTCCCAAGCAACTGGTGAGCAGCTTGTGGGGACATCCCTCGGCTGGAGGGTGTGAGGACTCCTGGGCACCTGGCTCTGGGCCACGGCACTGCCTCTGCTGCAGGGCTGTGAAAGCAGCAGGCTCTTTGCAAGGCTGTTTCCAAGAGGAGAAGGCAGGCTTGTAGGGCCGAGGGCAGCCTTGCCCCCGGGAGCCCTGGCATCCCACCCCGCAGAGCCTGCAGCCTTCAGCGCGGCCTTAGGGCCAGGCGATTAAACCGAAGCTCTGTGAACCCCAAAGGAGCCGAGATGGGCAAGCTTGAGGGCTGAGCCTCCCTCACGGCCACCAGGCCTGGCCAGCCGAGCCTGCTTCAAGGGGACAACAGGCTCTGGCTGTTTTCTCATCCTGAAGGAATTCAGCTCCATGGGCCAGGCATTTTTTCCCCCTCCTTTCTCTCTCTCCCTCCCTTTGGAGACTTTCTGCATTCTGCCTTTGATCTTCCCCCTGTGTTTGCCCAGTCGATCAACTCAGACAGGGTTAGAGGCTGAGGTCAGCGCCTTTTCCATTCCAAATACCCAGAAACATCAGTGAGAAGGGAGGGGATTCAGATTACAACCTTCCCGTCCTCCTCTTCCAACCCCCTGCCCCAGACGCGCACCAGCCCGGCCCTGCGCCACTGCCCGCTCACTCCCGCTGGGCGCGTGGCGGTGGTGCCTACCACAAGCCAAGGAGTGCTGTGCATGGTCGCACCCAGCTCACTACCAAGCTGGGTGCTCAGACCAGCAGGCTAGAGTGTGGGGTGCTCAGGATGCACTGACTCTTTCCAGCAGCACCTGGAGGAACGTGGTTGGGGTGGAGGGGCAGACGTGGATGAACTGTTCATGTCACCCACCAACCTGGAGGCACATGCCTGGGGACCTCTCTGAGGACAGCACTGCTCCACGATGGTGTTTCAAGCTCTCTGAGAGCTTCTGCCTGCCAAGCTCAGCAGCAGCAATGGATGGAGGTGCTGGGCATCATCTCTGCAGATACAGCATAAACTGGCTGTGCTAGCTCACGGAGGTTTGGACCTCATCTCCTTCTCCTCTTTGTCCCCCCACCTGCCTGTTCCCCCCCCCTTCCTTCCCCACCTCCGTCCTGCATGTTATTTGTTTTGTGAGCTACTCAAGGCTCTGCCAAGCAGGGAGCGGGGCAGCCAGTGCCACAGGGCAGCCAGATGCCTTTCACGAGTTTCAGCAGCCTGAGATTAAAGCAGCAACCAAGCAGGCTGCAGCTTGACAGTGGGGCAGCCCTGATGCTCATCGTGCTCTTCTTGCCTTTGCTGGCCGCCGTGGCGGGCGGGCTGAATCTGCAGCCGCTCAGGATGCGGCACCTGGGAGTGTGCCCCAACCAGCTCAACCCCAACCTGTGGGTGGACGCACAGAGCACCTGCGAGCGGGAGTGCCATGCRGACCAGGTGAGTGGGGCGCTGCGGGTGTCACCGACAGTGAGGCAAACRAGGAGCTGAGGTTTGCAGAGGACCAAGGCTTGTCGGCTCTGCAAGTGAGCTTGAGCACGCGGCGCGCGGGGTGACCCCCCCCCCCCCCCCCCCCCCCCCCCCCCGCATACACACACTTAACTCTAGCACATCCCAGGGTAGTTCTGCAGGACCTGGTGCTCAGCTCCCCATGCCCCCCCACCATGCCTCAAGATGGGGCTGGTGGCTGGTAGGGGGGGCGGTGGATCTAATCCCACAGGCAACTTCACTGCTGTGACTTTTCGCCTTTGCCTGTGCCCTGGGGCTGCTAACAATCCCTGCAGCAGGCAAAGAAATAATTTCCTCCCTCACCCCCGGTCATCTAACCACTGCCTGGAGAACAAAGCCCAGGCAAAGGCTTCCTATGGCCAGGACACCCCATCTGTGCAGCTCCACCCCCCCCCCAGGGCGCTCCCAGCAGACAGGTCCTCCCCAAGGGGAAGGAGTGTGTTGGGACAGAAACCTCCTCAATCACAGCAGTAGTTTCTACCCTCGGACAGCCCCCTCCATCTGTCCCCATAGGTAGGAGCCCACTGCCTATGGGGACAGTGGAACTGGCACAGAACCACCACATGGGCCAGGCTGGCCATCTGCAGAGAGCCCAAGCTCTGGGCCACCCACAGCCCACAGGCAAGGAAGAGGGTCACCTCTCTGCCCCGACAGCTCTCACTAAAGCTGGAAAGTTACTCCTTGGCCACTCATCTTTGCACCAAGCTCTGCTTCCCCCCAGGCAGTGGAAAGCATGCTGACTCGCTGAGCCAAGCCTGCCTTGAAGGTCAGCCCACCAGTGGTGAAGCAGTGGACAGTGCTGCTTTTCCACCCAGCACTGCCACA
Organism: Rhea americana; assembly: GCF_003343005.1. Taxonomy (NCBI): domain Eukaryota; kingdom Metazoa; phylum Chordata; class Aves; order Rheiformes; family Rheidae; genus Rhea; species Rhea americana. The sequence continues at coordinate 971,309 of NW_028186369.1, read as the reverse complement.
CTCACTGGAATGATATTTCCCCCCCCTCCCAAGTCCTTCCCTAAAGTATTCATGGTTCCAGCAGTCTGGCCTCAGCTGTGCTTGCACTGAACCTAGGGTAATCTAAAACGCCATCTCCAGCAGAAGACTGGGACATCTTTGCGCCAGGCTCTCGCAATTCACTCATAACCAGCCTCAAGGTGTGATGCTCAGTAAAGGATTGTGTTCAATCCCCAAACCTGGCCAAGCTCAAAATAGGGCTAGCACAGCCTCTCTTGGGAGGTCCAACCCTTACGTACAGCTAAGTGAGGCCAGGGACTGTGCAGGGAGAGGGGAGGAGGCAGAAAAAGAGAACGCTTTTCCCTCTCATACACTGTGAGGTACCTAGGAAATACAAAAAGCTGGCAGTCTCCAAAGCTTCATGCAGCTTCTGCCTAAATGGCAAGCTCTTAACTCGGGGCAAAACTCAGACACTGCATCCTCCTTGCAGTGTGTGGGTCCTAAAGCTGTAGCAAAGCATAGCTGTGAGCTGTGCTTCCAGGATCCATTCCTGATGCAGCTGTGTTCTGGTAAAGGGTGGAAGCAGTTGCTAATGGTTGTGGTACAGCAGCTGTAACCCTGCTATCATGTGTCCCCTTCTCCCTGCCCCAGGATTGCGAGGGGTTTGAGAAGTGCTGCACCAACGTCTGTGGGCTGCGGAGCTGTGTGGCAGCTCGCTTTGCTGATGGAAGTCTCTCCCCCCTGGAGCTAGCTCAAGAAGCCTCATGTGAGAGCTTTGTGTGTACCCAGCAGGGCTCAGACTGTGACATCTGGGATGGGCAGCCCATCTGCAAGTGCAAAGACCGGTGTGAGAAGGAGCCCAATTTCACCTGTGCCTCAGACGGTCTCACCTACTACAACAAATGCTATATGGATGCCGAGGCCTGCATCCGGGGAATCAGCCTYACGATGGTGCCATGCAAGTACATTTTCACCTGGCCCAATACCAGCCCTGTTCCCCAGGAGACCACAGCTCGCCCCACACCCGGGGCTGGCCCCGAGGTGCCCATTCCCCCTGCCCTCTACAACAACCCCTTTCACCAGTCTGTCTACATGGGCGGCACAGTCAGCTTCCACTGCGAYGTCAGTGGGCGGCCCCGGCCTGACATCACATGGGAGAAGCAGAGCGACCACGAGGAGAACTTCATCATGAGGCCAGATCAAATGTATGGAAATGTGGTAATCACCAACATTGGGCAGCTGGTCATCTACAACGCCCAGTACGAGGACTCTGGCATCTACACCTGCACTGCAAGGAATTCTGCTGGGCTTCTCCGGGCTGATTTCCCTCTCTCCGTCATTAAACGGGAGTCCAGCAGTGGGGAGCCAAGGTYGGGCAACACCCAGCCCTTCCCCAACACTGAGTGCCTCAAGGAGCCCGACAGGCGGGACTGCGAAGCCCACGAGGTACGCTGGCATTTTGATGCGAAGAAAGGCTCATGCCTCACCTTCCACTATGGTGGCTGCGGGGCCAACCTGAACCACTTCGAGACGTATGAGGAATGCCGGTCRGCCTGTGTGAGCAATGCCGTTCACACCTGCCTCCTGCCCATGGTGCAAGGCCCCTGTAAGAACTGGGAGGCCCGCTGGGCCTACAACCATCTCATGAAGCAGTGCCACTCCTTTGTCTATGGTGGTTGTGAAGGCAACAACAACAACTTTGACAGCAAGGAGACCTGTGAGGATGTCTGCCCCTTCCCTAAGAACCTGCAGTGCAAGACCTGCCGCCTGAAGAACAAGATGGTGCTGAGTTTGTGCCGTAGTGACTTTGCTATCGTAGGACGGCTCATGGAAATCATTGAGGACCAGGACTCTGGCATCGCCCGCTTTGCCCTCGAAGATGTCCTCAAGGACGAGAAGATGGGCCTCAAGTTCTTCAACATCAAGTACCTGGAAGTGACCTTGACTGACATGGACTGGAACTGCCCTTGCCCCAACATGACCACAGATGATGGCCCACTCATCATCATGGGTGAGGTGCATGATGGTATGGCCATGCTGGACCCCAGCAGCTATGTCCGAGCAGCCAATGACAAACGTGTGAAAAAAATCTACGAGTTGATTGAGAAGAAAACCTGTGATCTCCTGAACAGGTTCCAGGACTAGGGGAGGGCAGGGGGCAGCAGGGTCACCCCAGGCAGCCTCTCTGGCCAGCCACATGCAGTGCCACAGACTGACCTCAAGAGGGGGGCGCAGTCTGGCAGATCCCACAGACCAGTGTTTTTATTYAGTAATTATTATCATTTTGTAATTCCCCCTCCTGTACTGAGCTCTGGTCCAGCCTTATCTTCCTTGTAATTTATCTGTCTGTGTGCCCCCTCTGTGTACCCTTCCAGACCAGACACTATCAATAAAAGACTGGGTTAGGTTGTAGAAGGGTGGGAGGTCTTCCAGCCCTCCCAACCTTCTCACAGCACCAAAGCCTCCAAGCCCAGTATAATATAACCTAGGCTCTCCTGGAGCAAGCTTTCCACTTCCCTTCAATGTTGTAACATTACACRAGACGTAATGCACTGGGTGTGAGGACTTGGGACAAGAGTGCTCAAGAGCCCCCGAAGCTTCAGTGCTGGCAAAATGGGAGATGGAGGAAAGTGCCCTTCTAGTAATTGGCTCCAGGTGGAAGGGGGCAATTTGCAGCAGCCAGGCCTGGAGAAACTGGTCTGCAGCTAGACCTCAAGCCAGAGTCTGGCAAACTTCCACAGTGTTAGAAACAGGATGAAATTCCCTACGCCTCTGGTGAAGTGCTTTCCCAGATACATGTGGCTTCTCTCTTTTGCATAGAGAGGGAAACTGAGGCACCAAAACAAAGGTTGCCCTAGCACCAGACTGTGCGCTGTTCCTTAGGCTCAATTGCCCATGTTAAGAGGCCTCCATGGCAGCAGTGGTGGCTTTTGTGGCCCATAAAAGGGCACACTTTCCTTGCAAAGGGGATGCAAAAGCAAATCTGTAGCTGGAGATGGAAGCAGGGAATGGCACAGGCTGAAGTGAACAAACCTGTTTCTCCAGGARAGATAGGGCAGGAGGAGTCCTATTCCCCTTCTCTTCATCTCTCCCTCCAACTCCCCCACCCCGGGACCATGGTTCGCAGGAGGGAACACTCAGAGACAGGGACAGAGAGGGGGCCTCAAGTCCACCAGCCCTCCATCAGCCCCATACACACCTAAGGCCCCTGAGAGAAGCCCCATCTTGTCTGCAAGCTGTTTGGCTGAACTCTTAACCCCTGCCAGAGCTGGTCTCCGCCACTCTGCAGGGAGGAACAGAAGATGGACYCTGAGAATACCAGCCAGGTCCAGCCTGGTGCCAGGGTGACTGTGGCACTGTCCCTTTGCTGCTACTGTCCAGCTCCTGGCTGCCAGTAAAGCCTCAGYCTGGCACCAGAAGAATGGGGTGTGGGTGGTTTGAACCATCAAGAAAGCATCAAAGATGGGGATGCAGGAACAGCCTTGCTGGGAAGGGTGGCCCAGAGATACGAAAGCTCCCACTCAGAGACCATGAGATGCTGCAGTCACAGAGAAGCAGAAGGCAGAGGGACGGCAGGTTACATCTTGCGGAAAATAAGACACTTGTTGTTCGCAGGCATGTCCACCTGGAAGCACAAAGCTCAGGGTCAGATCGAGGGGGACCACACAAAGAGAAATACTGCCCCCTGCCCCACAGAGCCCAGGGGCACTTACCATCCTCTCCAGACACATCCCATTGGCTTCAGCCAGCTGCTGCAACACATCTGTGTCCCGAAGGCCCCAGGCTGGATTCCTGCCAAGAAGAGAACCATRTGTCAGACAGACAGACATGACATCTTGCCAGGGAGCAGACCTCGCCTCCAGGCTCTCTCCAAAACAGTGCCCTCTCCCAGGGGACTGGATGCCCCCTAGATGTTGGGGAGCTGTTTCCAGCCTCTGGTTTAGGCCTTTTCTTGGGAGAACATGCTTGGTTGCTATCTGAGGCTGAGCATCAGGGGCAAGGGGCAGGGTGCTCCCTGTCCCTACGACTGCRCGCGGTGCTCAGCATTGGCAAGATGGGCCAGGCAATGCCCGCTGCACGCCCCAGGGCAGATCATTTGGGCCCACAACCCCCCAACTCRGACCTTGCTCCCCTCTCCTACCTCTGCCTCAGACTGCAATCAAAGTCCACGTTGCTCTGAGGGCTGATTTGCCCACCAATGGCATATGGCTGAGGAGAAACAAAGCCAGAGCTGTAGGCTGAAACAACAGCTCCCTGCCCTCCCACCCCCAACACCCCCTACCCCAGCACAAGCCACGCCCAGCGCTGCCCTCCCTTCTCTGCCACAGGAGCAGAAGCAGTGCCARGTTCCAACATCCCTAGACTGGCTCCTTCTCCCAGCAGAGTGCAGCCAGCAATAGGTGCAGAGTGCTAGTAAGAGGGCTCCACTGAGCAGTGCCAAGCCACCAGCAGGACCAGCACTTACCCCATAGGTGAACAGCACACCTCCAGGCTTCAGCAACACTCCCGCTCCCTTGAACAGGCCCTAGGGAAAGAGAGAGGCAGAAACATCCTACCAGGCCCCCCTCTCCTCAGCCCCGGGTAATGCAGACCAGGGGACAGGAACTTCTCAAGAAATTAAGCAGAGGATGAAAGCGGATCTATCTCTGCAATAGATTCTGAGAATATCAGCCAAGTCCAGCCTCGTCCCAAGGTAATATAGCACTGGGGCATCTCCCTCCTTCCCTGGCCCTGACCAGTTCTCAGCTCTGGACTGTAATTCTCCTCTCCCCAGATGGAGTCACAGCTGGTGGGGAACCAGCCCAAGGGCTAACCATCCACCATGGCCCATGGATTTGCACAGGTTTGAGGTAAGGCCTGAGGCAGGGAGCCAAGACCACAGACAGATTATACCAGTCTTCCTGCCTCAGTTTCTTTTGTCAGCCCAGCCAGGACAGATGTGTTCCAATGAGGACAGAGACTCTTTGGACATGGGATATGGTGGGATCTGATTTTGAGCTGACCCAGAACACTGCAGTCATTGCCCTGAGCCTTAACAAACATGCATGGGGAAGTACCAGAGTCCCTCCAGTCAGGCTGGTTTGAAACCTGCTCCGGGAGGGCCTCCAAGCTCCAAGGGGCAGCTGGGCACATACCACGAGCCTGGTGGCACAGCAGCTGGGGGCCAGCAAGGCAGCGAGACATTGGGCAGCCCCAGGGCTCTGCTTACCTCCGTGCACCGCAGCTCTGAGATGTGCATCATGTTGATGTTGATGACGAGGTCCAGTGTGCCAGGCTGGGTGCCACCCCATGTCTCCCAGCTCTGCGAGGCATCCAGGTAGATGGGTGGCAGCATGTTGTGCACCTGCATGGCTTCTCTGTAGGCAGCGATGCTGCAGGCAGAACCCAAGCATAAGCCCAACAGTGCAGTGCTGACACCCCAACGCATGGAAACCCGAAACCTGCCAGCCAGCAGCTTCTCCCACATGGCACCTCAGATGTCTAATAACAAGGTTGAGCTTGCAACACAGCTGCTTGTGGTGGCATTAGCTTGGGTCTCCACATAACACATTTCATATAACCATCTTTGGACACTCATATCTCTGAGATCTTTGCCTTTCAACAGGCCATACAATTCAGGGATTACTGAGGGGGAGACTAACTGGGCAGTCAAATAAGCCTTGCATTCAAAGTCAAAAGCAGAGAGCTGTTTTGGAAACACAGAGTTCCCCACCTTGCCTCAGTTTGAAGCAGCACCTGGCACTCTCTGGCCATCTTGTTCAGCACCAAGCACAACAGGGCTCCCACACACAGAGCCCACGAGGTTTGACTTTCCAAAGCCTCAGAGAAAAGCTCCTTTTCCAAAATGTATTAAGAAACAGAAGCAACTCAGCACTTGGCATACAGCAGGTAAGCATTACTTGTCTTCCAGGACACACAATACACACTCACTGAAAACAGTTTCTGCTAGAAGCCCAAATTAAAGACCAGCCCAGAGACTGGTCCCAGATTGTGGGATGGCCTCCCTCCACTCCAGCATCCTCTGGCTCTATGCCCAAAAGCAACACATACCCTGGGTCCTGGCTCTGAAAGTCAGTCCTAAACACAGAGACATGGCCAGGGATGGGTCTTCAGCTTGCTAGGTTCAGTCASCTTTACTCTGTGGGAGTTTGATGAGACCCCTTTAAAAGGGAAATAAGTCCTGAATGCTGCTGCTAGRGACAGGATATAAGCTCAGTCCTGGCTGAGACACTGATATTCAATGAACTGAGAGAGCTCAAGACCTAAAAATCCCAGTTTAATCACTGCACTTCAAGGAGGAGGACAGTGCACAGGGGCAAAGCTGGGTCTGAGGGATGTTTAGCTGTGCTCTCTTCCCAGCTAGCTGCCTGTGTTTCTGCCAAACGCCCACAAATCCCAGCTGCAGGGGGGGTCAGTCCGTACATCTGCAAATCCCACAAACCGATTTCCTGCTYGCAGCCCAGCGAGGCAGCAGCACACCACAAACTGAGAGACGGAGGCCGTGCGGAGCCCTTCTTTGTGTTCTGCTACGATGCAGCACGCACATCTCTGGGCATTCCAGCACAGGCTGGGAAATGCCAAATTCCGCTGCAGCGGCTGGATACCGGGGGCAAGGGGAAGGGCGGACATGCTGCAGAAGTGCTCAGTGACAGCCACAGCGGAGAGATCTCCCACGGCAGCTGCCCAAGCCAGGGAATGGGCAACTTGTAACTCCGCTTGTGACAGGTCCTGCATTTCAATTGGGCACTTGGAGGGCCTGGGTGAGCATTTCCAACAGCCCTAGGATGCTTTGCAACAAACAGTCGCCGGGCTTGGGCTGGCTTTGAAGCTGACACCTGTCCCCAGCACAAGCACAAGGGCAGTCCTGGCTGAGGGCTCCCAAGCAGATCTGCCAAGATGCTGCCACAGGAAGCATTTGCAAAGACAGTTTCTTTCCTGGGCTCTGCAAAAGCTCTCCTGCAGAGAAAGAAACCAACCCGTGGCAACGGTGGGATTTACCGTTGGATTTATGTTCCCAAAGTGGCTAAAAAGTGAAGCAGGGAGAGAACCACAGCCCCCGAACGCCACTGCTCCCAGGTCCGAGCCTGTGTTGCAGCCCAAGAGATTATTTTTAAACGGGGAAGTTTATTTTGAAACAGAGAAGCCAGGTGAGCTCTGCTGAGGTTACGGGGCAGCCTGGAAAGAGGCGAAGCCAGGAAGGGCGGCCGGGAGGAGCTGCGCTCCCGCAGCCGCTTACCTCTGCAGGGCCTGCGGGTCCACGTCGGAGGGCTGCCAGAGGGCGTGAGGCAGGGCGCGGGCGCAGTGCGCGGCGTGCAGGCCCGAGCCGGCGGCCACCTCCAGCACCCGCACGGCGCCGGGCGCCGCGTAATYCCGCAGCACCGCCAGGATCGGGTCCTTGTTGCGCTCCGCCGCCGCCGCTCGCAGCATAGCGCCGCCACCGCCCTCCTCGCCTCTGCCCTGCCCCGCCCCGCGCGCGGTACGCCGGGAGCTGTAGTCCCACTCGCCCGACTACAACTCCCAGCGTGCCCCAGGGCAAAGCCGGCCTCCCGCGGCCCGTCCGTTCCGCGGGCGCCGCGCGTGGATCCGCTCCGGCGCCGCGGCTGCGGGAGCAGAAGCGGCCACGTCTGCCCCGTGTCCCGCTGCCCGGCAATAGCGGCCGCCCCTGCTCGGGGGCAAGGCAACGGCTCAAATTAAAAAGTAATAATAATTAAAAAAAAAAAAAAAGTCATGCGCCGCCCGGGAATCGAACCCGGGTCGCAAGAATGGGAATCTTGCATGATACCACTACACCAGCGGCGCTGCTAGTAGCTGTTTTCCTGCCGCCGCTTAAGAATGTGGCAACCCTCGGGTAGGCTGCAGTGTGGGGAAGCTGTGGCACCTGGCTGGCGGCTGTGGCCAAGGCCTGAGGGCCCGAGGAGGCAGCAGGGCCTGTCCCCTCCTCCCGTGGCCCCGTGATGCCGCGGGTGCCCGGCAGGCGAGGGCAGATCCCCCAGGCCCGTGGCACTGGGGCTGGCGCGCCCACGCCACGGCAGGGCCTGGGGCTGAGGGAGCCGCTTGGGCCCTTTGGCCCACCCAGGGCCACCAGGCCGAGCTGGGGCAGCCCCCCACAGCCACGGCCCTCGCCCGGCCTGCGGCTGGCAGGGCCAGCTGGGAGCTCTGGCCCCCAGCGTTGGCCGGGCATTGAGTTCCAGCAGCCGGTGGCCACCCAGCGCAGACAGAGGCCTCCTACGGACCACTGAGCCGGGCAGCACTTGGCGTCGGCAGCGCTGCAACAGCGGCCGCCCGCTCGCAAGCTCAGCCCTCTGAATCGCGTTTGCTGGGAGTAGAAAGAAAGTTGAGCTCCACCAGCGCTGCTGACTGCTGCCCAGCAACTCGCCTGCGATGCACAGGGCAGGCCTAGCCCCCGAAGGATTTCCCACCGTGCAACCACACGATCAGTTTACCTTCCTCTCTGATGGGCCGCAACAAAATTGCTGGAATATAATCTGGGCCCAGGCTTTGGAAAACCGGCTGAAGGATTGGGAAGCCCCAGCAAGTGGCCAAAGCAGCAAGATGGGGCTAATTCCTCAGCAAATACCACTCAGCTCTGGCGAGACACAGCTAATCCCCCAGGGATGCTCCTTGTATGTGTGCCGTGGTGCTGCAGTGTGAACCTTGGAACCCCTTTTGCAAGGACTCCTAATAACAACGGAGGTTTGCTGCATTCCAGCTCCAAGCCCAAGAGGCTGGTGGGGTTTTTAAGCACATTAACATACACCAGACAAGGGCTTGATCCTATAGGACAGGGGTCAATCATGTGAGGACTGACAGCTCCTCACTGCACCCCTGCAGGCAGAGCGTGGTTGCCCAGCATGCCACAGCATCAGACATTGCTCCCCACGCGGCAACCACCGTCCGCTTTGGAGGACACCCTTCTGGAAGCAGCTCTGGAGCAGGATTGGGCTGAGGAGCATGGACAGGGCAACGGGGTCCTGGCCACACTGCTCAAAACCCTCCTGGTGTGGCAATGCCGCACCTTCAAAGCAGTCTGGCTGGTGAAGCAGAAATTCCCAAGGTCACCTTGAGCCTGGGCGATTCCTGACCAAAGGGCAGTGAGTAAGCACCTCCCCAACACCGGGACCCTGCCGAGAGGAAGCCAAATCATGCCCTGGCCTGAGAAATGCCAGCTGCCACGTGAAGGTTTGGGCTCTGTGACTTGTACAATGGAAGAGCAGAAGAGATGAGTCCCAGCAGTCCTCCCTAGCCGTCAGAGCCACAGCCCCAGACAGATCTGCTGCAGATTTTTTGTTCAACTGCAGACAAATCGCTTGCCCTTTCTGTGTCTTTGTCCCTTCTCCACGAACAAGAGAGGAAAAGATGAATGTTGAACCTGCCTCCTAAAAATGAGTGGGGAGTGAGGAAGCGCCCTTTCACTTTGTGGCYCATTTCTTCACATTTGCTGTGCTGGAGTGTATCGTTCTCACTCCAGCAAAAGCCAGGGCTGCATCTGCCCAAGGCCAGCTGCTCTCACACACCGAAAAGGCCTGCACAGGAAGCAGCACAGTCCTGCTTGGGCTGTTTCAGTCTACGTGGCAGAGGGTGGGCCCCATGTTCATGATGCCAGCTCCAGACACTGCCGTGGCCCTCTCCATACCTGTGCTGGGAGAAGGTCCCCACGGAGGGGCAGAAGCAGCAAATAGCCCCTCTAGCAGAAACAGGGAACAGCCTTGAACCTCACAGTGGCTGGGCTCTATCAGCCCAAATCCTCCTGATCCTTCCTCTGACCACAGCCAGACTGACCAAAAAAAAAAAAAAAAAAAAAAAAAATCCAAGGTAGAAAACTTACAGGCTAACCCTCCCAAGGAGCACATTTTCCTTCCAACCTCCCTCTCACTTCTCTTTTTTCTGAAGCTCAAAAGCCTAAAACCCAACTGCCTTTATACACATTTTATCTATGGCGCACAAGGGATCTCCTGCTGAGGTCGCAGCTTCAGCCCTTTGGGGGAAGACATCCAGGCAGCAGAGCAAGCCCTTGGATCTCAGGGGACTCTGAAGGGATTCACGAGTTGAGAGCATAAGAGCTGCTCTTCCTTTCCTTGCCTAGGTTGGGAGGGGGGCAGGATCAGGAAGCCTTCCTGCTTCCCCAAGCCCTCGGCCTTGCCTCCCCCCACCCCGCAGCAGGTTTCATCAGGAGACCTCAGCACACCTTCCCGGGTCCAAAGAGCACCACCAGTGACTACACGGAGGCAGTGGCCCCCAGAGGAAAGCAACCAGTCCATCTTCCTGCTTTGCCCGTCTCTGAGCCATGGTGCTCAGGCCCCGCTCTTCATAAACTCTTCTCAAAGCCAACGTAGAGGTGCCTCAGCTCGCGCTGAATTACACCAAGGAAGCAACAAACAATACCTGCCCATAGTTTCGGCTGATGCAGAAGAATCCCGTACTGCTGTCACCCCCCCACCCCCGGCGATACGACGTTTAAGTTGGTGAGAGGGTGGCAGGGTTTTTTGACGCTAGTTCCGCAGGATAAGATGCGCACACTGTGGTGCTTGTGGGAGCATAGACCTCTTTGGCAGCAGTCATGGCATGTCCCATGTGTGATTCGTATTCCTCCTGCCTGTCTCCTGCATGTCCCATGCGTGCCTCCTGCATGCTCTGTGTCCCACATGGATCCCCTACATCCCAAGCATATCTCGTGCATGTTCCATGGGTGCCTTCTGCCTGCCCCATGCATGAGTCCTCTGCCCCACATTGCCTCCATGTCCTAGGTGTGCCTCTGGCCTCTCCTGCATCCCACGTATCTGTGTCTCCTACATGTTTCTTGTGTGTTTCCATGTCCCTGGGGAGTCCTTTGTGTCCCATGTGTCTTCTGTGTCCCATACATCTCCGATGGGACACCCTGTCCCCCAAACATCCATGGGTGCTATTCTGTGTCCCTGTGTCCTACGTGTCCATGTCCCCTACATGCCTATGTGTGCCTGTGTCCTGTCACCCTTGTCCCCATCCTCTAAACATGTCCTGTGTCTCCTGTGTCCTTATGTGTCCTACACGTCCATGTGTCCCTCTGTCCTCTACATTTTATACACGTCCCTGTTTCTCTGTATGTCCCCTGTGTGACCCTTGTGTCTTCCACATATCCCGTATGTGTCCCCTAGGCCTCCCGTGCCCCATGCGTGTGCGGGACACGTCCCCCACGTGACTCGCCCACCTCCGCGGAGGCCTTGCACTGGCGGCCCCGCATGTCCCGCCCCCCGCGTGGCCCCGGGCCCCCTGTGGCCTCTGGCCCTTTAAGGCCGGGGGGCGTGTCGCGCGCACGCGGCGCGTGCGGGCCCGGTCCGTTAAAGGGCCCCGGCGACGGCGCGCGGCGTTCGCACTCGTTTGGCAGCAGGCGGCAGCGGCTCCGCGGGGGTCCCGGTGCCGCCGCGGTTCCCCGGGCAGGGCCGGGGAAGGCAGGGCCGGGCGGGGGCTGCCTGCCTGCCTGCCTGCCTGCGGCGCATGATGTACACCATCACGCGGGGCCCCAGCAAGCTGGCCACGCAGCGGCGCACAGGTAGCGGGGCGCGGGGCGCGCGGCGGGGCGCGCCGCCGCCGCGGGCCGCCCGGCTCACGCGCGCCCGCTCGTCCCGCAGGTCCCACACAGCAGCAGGTGGAGAGCAAGCTGGGCGAGCTGCGGGGCCGGCACCAGCCCAGCCCCTGGCCCCTCTCGAGGTGAGCGCGGCGGCGGCGCCGCTCGCCTCGCCGTGCCCACGCGCGGCGCGGCGTGGCGGGGGCAGCGGCGCGGTGACCTTGGGGAAAGGTGAGCGGCGCTGCCCTTGCCGCATGGCTCCCGGGAGGAGGGGCTGGCGGGAGGTGGGCGGGCGAGCGAGCGGCCGGGCCCGGGCAGTCCCGCCGGCGGGGCGCAGCGGTGCGCGCTCGGCCGCGGCGGGGGCAGGGTGAGGCGGCTCCGCCGAAGGGCCCCCGCGCTGTGTCCCGGGGTCCGAGGTGGCACACGGGAGGCCGAGGCGCCCCGTCTCCCTGCACGCGTGCACACACACACACACACACACGCTGTCCCCGGGCTGAAGTGGCCCCCCCCGCCCCCTTCCTGGGGGGCTGAAGTGGGCCCCCTGCCCTGTCTTGAGTGGCTGAGGTGGCACTTAGGGGGCTGAGGTGGCTCTTCTGCACTGTCCTGGGGACTGATGTGGCACTTGGGGGCTTGAAGTGGGCCCCCTACCCTGTCTTGAGTGACTGAGGCAGCACTTGGGGGACTGAGGTGGGTTATCCTCCCTCCTATCCTGGGGGGGCTGAGGTGGCACCTGGGGGGCTGAGCTAGGGCCCCTTCACTGTTACAGGGGGCTGAGGTAGCCCCCTTGCACTGTTGCAGGGGCTGAGGTGGGCCCTGTGCCCTGCCTTGGGGGCTGAGGTGGGTCCCTGAAGTGGTGCTCTCCACCTCCTAGGGCCCACAGGCAGGTTGCTGGGTCCCTGAGGTGGGCCTGCCATCCCCGTGGCTGGGGGGGCCCACAGTGGGGCAGCCTCACGTGGGGAAGGGTCACGAGGAGGGGTTGAGCCCCTGGCGCTTGCCCCATGGGCAGGGAGCGCTGCTGATGGGGTATCCTGGCTGGTACACACGCGGTGAGCACCCCCGCACTCCGGGGAAGGAGCCCTGGCTGCGACTGGCGCCTGGACTTGGGTCGCAGTGAAGACAGCGGCTCTGCCAGCGCTGCTGCTGCCATGGGAGCTCTTTGCTTATTTAAGCCTCGTCCCTTTCCAAACCCGTGCTTCAGGAGTACCGCAGGGAAGAGCTGCACGCTGCCTGGCTGAAAAGCTCAGCAACAGGCTGTTGCAACACTCATTTCTTATGTCCTGTGCTCACTGACCTGCTGTAAGACTCTGCTTAGTTTATTGCATGATCAGATTACTCGAGCAATTGGAATGGTGTATTCCTTTTATGATCACTCTGCTGTTTGCTAGTATTAGTTCACTCGCAGAAAGCAATTACGTTGGTATAAAGGTTCTTTAGAAACTACCAGGATACCTTGCCTTAACGCCACTATCTGGTGTGGTGGTAGGTCTGAGACTGTTTTGATTTTTAGCTGTCAGTTGGTACCCGTTTGCTATGCCCCAAGCGCCATTCAGTATATTAGAAAGTGTAAAAACTGCAACCTAATCTGTTCCTTTGTTCACCTGTTTTATAGGAAGGGAGGGGGAAGGCATTATACTTTCATGCTAAATCATAGTATGTAGATCTTGGATTACTTGCTGCAGCCAGATGCTTTTTGCTTCTGGGTTTTCATGGCCTGTGTCACTGCTCTGTGGAAAGATGGATTTAGTGGTACCTTTCCCCTCAGTTATACCCCTTGGCCCAATTTCTCCTTCTGTTCATAATCCCACAGCATCACTGTGGCAATTACTTGCATTCCTTTGCTACTCAGGTAAGGTGGTGGGTTGATTGAAGTTGTGTGCAGGTCCTGTACAACCAAGGGAGATCAAGTTTTGCCACCAGAGGAACTGATGAAGCCCAGGTTACTGTGGATTTACCTTGGTGCTGTTTGTCCTGCAAGGGTTCTCTGGTGTACTACAGGCTCAGATTGTGTTCCTGTCTGTGGGGATATAATTTGCCTGGCCATCTCTCTCCTACCAACCTCCCTTTTCCCACAGAACCTGTGAGAACTCAGCCCTGGTGCCAAACTTGGCTAAAGTTGTGCAACTGATCCAAAAGTTCAGGGGGAGGGAATTGGACTGATTGCACAAACCTTGCTTCCCTAAACAAGGCCAAACACCCCACTCCTGGAACATGCCTGCACAGGGCTGTGATGCTGTTATGGGATGCAGAACTAGTGTATAAGTAGTTGTATACGCATGATCTGGCTGCAGGATGGCTTGGAGTTGCTCCTAATGACAACTGAAAGACCTGATCCTGTTGGCTGATTCTTCCTATTCTCTGCACTGATATGTCTGTAACCCTTCAGGAGTGGTGGCTGGAGCCCCACCAGCAGGTTTGACTATGTAGTTTACTTCTGTCCTATTGACAGCAATGGGGTGATATGTAAATAATCCTTTGGGTTTCTCCCAGCTTGTTCTGCTTCAGGCCTTCAAAATGTGCTGTGGGTTTGATACAGTCTCCTCTTAAGTACCCTTATCATGGAGTGCTGTCCTGCAGGCAGGCAATGTCTTTGATCAGGTTTGCAGGATCTTTATCAGTGATTTATCGCAACCCTCCATGGGGATGGGTGAAACTACTTCAGGGCATGTTCACCCAACTTTAGGGCTTTTGGTAATGGTGTTTTGCTATGATTCACTACCTTTCTCTGGAGCAGGTTAGCAGGCAGCGGGATTCCTTCACTGTGCAGCACTGCAAGACTTCCAACTTGTGCTGATCAGTGCTTGTGCATTTCAATTTCTGCTGTTCCTAATGACAAAGGGTTGACTTCTCACCATTTTGAAGTCTCTGTGCCTACTTCTCCCCACCACCACCACCCCCTTTCTTGCTGGAGATCCCTTAGAAGGACATGTCCAAGCAGGGGCTTACCATTGTGGCTGCTGCCTGTGTGTGGACCGTGAATTACTTAAAATTTCTCATGGACCATCATGGTGTTTGAAGGTTAATGCTTATCTTCTATCCATAATAAATAAAAGGAGTTTGGGGTTGACATTCTCTCAATTTTAGCAGAAATAACTGAAAATGTTGGACAGGAGTTGGAGTAGTGATTACTTCTCGTCTTAATGAGATTTTCTCAGTAGGCACGGAGTTGGAGAGCTGGTGGCAATCCACAGACCCTGACGGATCAGGCAGTTATCCATTCTGTTGGGGAAATCATGTGGCAGGGGAAAAAAATAACAACTTTCTCCCCATTCCCTTTCCCTTTAGGAAATGAATAAAACTCCTCATTTCTATCATTTTCTCTTGCCTGTCATCTTTCACAAATTAACTGGTGTGGCTGGTAAAACATTTACTGTCCTTAAGGCAAGTTGTTTATTTACCCTCCTGGCTGTAACACTGCCTACTGCAGGGAGTCCTGTTTCTCCAGGGCTTTGTGGCCCCCCAGGCAGTGCCTTATGCTGGGTACCTGGTGTGGTTTGCGTTGTGTCATTCTGCTGTAGAGCTGGCTCCAGCCAGAAGCCTGTGGCTTTGAGATGCATTCAAACAGGTTGACAAGTGAGTGCCTGAGAGGAGAGGCGCTTGCTGGGACCACACTGCCTGTTTGAAGTCCTGTCTGCTCTGCAAACTCTGATCTTGCTGCATTCTCAGAACCTGTTAGACTTTGGCCTGTCAGAAATGACTGTTTTGGAGGTGTGCTGTCCCAAAGCTAGGTGGAAAAGCTGAAATGCTGGGATTTTACACAGAGCAGAGCACCCTCCAAGTCTTCCATTTTGTGCCCAGTTTCAGTATGTGTGTTTCCAAAGGGGGGCTGGTGAAAGTGCCTTGGTCTCCAGAGGGGATTCCAGCTCCTAGGAAGCAGGCTTCCACAATTTGGTTCCAGTTCCCACAGTACTTCACCCCAGTTCCAGGGGTGCTTCGGGGCCACGCTGTCCAGTCTGCATGTGCTGGGCACCTTCAGGTGAATGGCAACAAGGAATAGAGCTGCCCCAGTAAATGCTGACATCATGTGGACTCAGAGGTTCAGCTGCTCAGTAGCCTGCACCAAAACATTTCCCTTTGCCCAATTCAAAACAATATTCCACTTCCATTTTCATGATGCTTCAGCAGTTATTCTCTAGCAATATGTATTTTTTTTTCCTCTTAGCAACTGTATTTTTGTGTAGGGGACAAAGAAGATAGATGAGCAGCCCTCTGCTTTAGGCCTAGCAGCTCTCCTTTCTTGCATCATGCTCTGCTCCCCTGTATAAACCCCAGTCCAGGCTGCTCTGCTTGGAAACACCTTTCCCTTAGGGCTTGAATCCTTTTTTTTTTTTTTGTCCTGCTCCTGTGTGTGGAAGCACCAGGGACAGAGTGGCCCTGGGCCCAGAGCTGTTGAGCAATTCTCCTCTCAGTGAGGAGGACAGGGCTGAACCAGGCTGGCTGGGTAAGAATATGTCCTTGCACCTTCAAGAAACATCTCCAGTAAAGCGTAGCCCTTCATTCTTGTACATCTCATTGACTTCACTCGTTCCAGTGATTGTAGTAGAGCGCTGTATCGTCTAGTAGTTAGACATAGGGCTCTGTGTATGACTGTGCATTAGTTGTTTAATACCATATGCCTTGGTTTCTCTAAGAACAGCCCCCTGAGCATGCTCGCTCACAGTTTGAGCTCTTGTGGTAAGATGCTTTGCAGAACTGTGGCTTTAAACAAGTCGAAGGAATGGTCAGCAGCTCCCAGGTTCATTGGTGTCTGCTGTAGCAGTATCACTTGCACAGCTGTTGTATTCTCCCTGGCTGTAAGCAAGTGTTTAATAGATTAGGGGGTGCATGTACATGTGTAAGTGTGAGGAAATGTGAGTTCAGCTATCTGCACAGAGGGGCAGACTAACAGTGTAAATGTGCCTCAGCACACTTCTCTGGACTACTTTTTTTTCCACCCTGTATCTCCAGCCTAACACACATGCTGTCACCCTGCATCAACACTTTTGCCTTTATCAGAGGGAGAGCTGAAACCTAAAAACTGAGTCTCCCAGCTCAGTTTAGTGCCTGCCTTGCCTCCTGCAGGGCCTGCCTGCTCCTGGGCACTGCCAGGAGCTTCTCTCCATCTCTCCCTCAGGCAGCAGGGCCAGCAGTTCACAGCATGTGCCCTAAGCATGGTGCTGAGGCATAGACCGGAACAGGTCCCTTCTGTGGCTTTTTCCCTGGGAGGTAGTCTTCAGTGTCTAATAAAGCCCTTCACCTCTGGAGATGCGGGAGGGGATACTGCTGATGCTTTCCATGAACATAACAGCAGTGGCCACTTCCTCTACAGGGAGTGAGCTGTTTGGTTGCAGTGCTCTGCTGGGGCTAGACTTGCTGCTTTGAGGGTTTACCCAGAAAGGTGTCTGCTGGCTGATGACTGCCGTGCCTCCTGGTTTCCCTTTTCCGCTGAGTCCTGTCTTGGGCAGCATGTGAGCACCCCAGGTAGGCAGGTCTCTGCGCTAGGTGTCTGTGTGTGTCCTGCTGCAAACCCACGAGACAGTGAATCTCTTGGAGCCCATGGCCAAACACAGAAAAAGGCAAGAGCAGCAGCTGGGATGGAGCCTGAGCCAGGTCGTACGTAGGTTGAACGCTTCATCTAGCAGGATGAGATTTTGAGAAACTGATGCATAGACTCATCCTAACCTTTCCAAGTGGAGGCTGGCTTAGCAGCCACACACCGAGCATTCTTGTGTGAGTGGGGCTGTAGGCAGACAGTGAGTTGGTAATTGCCTATCTGAACTTACAGATGTGCACAAGATGCATAGTGGAGCCATGAGTTCAGCCCATCTTGCTGGGCCCCGACCAGATCAGGCTCATATGAGGTTGCAGGCAGCTGTTCTCCAGAGGGAAAGTGAAGCATCAGGAGATGATCTGATTTGTACAAGGCTGTGCAGCAGATTACTTAGTGAACCACAGCATCTAGACAGCTTGTTTTCTTGCTCCAAATATGCTCTTCATATGGAGCCTGGTGGGAAAAGCTGCGCTTTTCCCTCCTTATTTCTCTACTTTCTTGTCTGTTTGCCTCAACAGTCCAGCTGTTCTCCAGAGGGAAAGTGAAGCATCAGGAGATGATCTGATTTGTACAAGGCTGTGCAGCAGATTACTTAGTGAACCACAGCATCTAGACAGCTTGTTTTCTTGCTCCAAATATGCTCTTCATATGGAGCCTGGTGGGAAAAGCTGCGCTTTTCCCTCCTTATTTCTCTACTTTCTTGTCTGTTTGCCTCAACAGTCCAGCCCAGAAACTCGTGTTCAACAGAGTGAACGGCAAAAGGCCACAAGCGCTGCCACAACATGTTTCAGCCCCTGAGGAGTGCTACACTTTGGCCCACGAGGAGAACGTCCGGTTCGTCTATGAAGGTGAGAACGTCTGCATGCAGGGCCGTCAGTGCAGACAGCTGCTTGCAGTCGTGTTCCAGGTGGGGGGCTGCATAGCACAGGGTCCCTTCCAGGTGAGTGCCGCATTGCGACTCCCTTCCCTCACTGCTGGCGGCTGTGCCTGCAGCCAGCATCGTCTCCGCGCTGCCTTGCCCAGGCTCTGCCTTGCGTCAGGGATCTCAGCGACTGGGGGATGGCACAGACAGGGAACCCCCAGCCTGTGTTCTTAGTCTCCCTTGCGTCTGCCCCAAGGAGGATTGAGAGGCTATTGCTCCTCTCCCATGCACAGCACAGCCCCAGGGCTGGGAAATTCCCGTACCCCAAACCAACCAGCGACTCTTCTAGAAGAGGAGAGCCAGCAGAGTTAAGCGGGCAGAACAAGCTGGCAGCGTCTCCCAGCGCTGCTCCATGCTTGGCTAGGAAGGGAGAGGCCAGGGCCAGCCTGGTGTGCTGCGCATGGTCTGAAACGAGGCGGTCTGAGCTACTGGACTCTGCCTGCCCCAGGGGCTTGCTCCTCTCATCTGCCGCACATTCTCCCTCTCCCAGCCTGGCAGCAGGTAGAGCAGCAGCTAGACGACAGCCAGAGAGGGGAGAACGTGTGCGGCCCTGTGCAATACGTAGAGAAAACCCCGAACCCCGGACTGAAAAGTAAGTGAAAAGCAGTCCCAGTGTGTGGTCTCTAGGGTGCATCAGGCCTTCAGGCTTAACAGTGGAATGAGTTTGTGTGGTCTCAACCCAGGCCACAGACAAAGCTGCTGAGCAGGGTTGTATTCTAGTGTGGGAAGGAGGAATGATAGGAACATTTACATGGGACCAAGCACATAGAGGTGTCATGATTGAGATGGAGGCCCTAGCTGAACTGGGTGGTGTGGAGGTGGGTGTGGTAGGAGAATGTTTGGGGGCCAGACCTGCATGAGGAGCCTACTGGAGGGTTTGGGATATGTCAATGCTTGTGGTGTCCTGCCAGTGCTGAGGCAGCTTGGGTAGTGCTGAGGTGGGAGCGGTTGGCACCTAGCATCATGATGTGGATGTCCCATCATGCTTTCTCAAAGGAGCCCCAACAAGCAGGATGTCTGATTTATGACTGATTTATGGCTCCTCTGGAAAAATATCATCTCCAGCAGCCAAGGTGGACTCAACGTTGTGCTGGAGAGAAGTCCCCTGCACCAGCTCCTGCCATGCTGGGTCCTGCTGTTGTGGACATGTGTCTCCTGTTCTGTGGGCTAAAAGGGACCGAGCCAGAGTGAAGTGGGGCGGGTGGACAATGTGCTGCTCCTCCAAAGGCAGCTGGAACAAGGTCTCTAGGCAGCTAAGGCTGCTCTGAGCAGGAATGTATGCACCTTGGAGAGCAGCCTCAGGGCTCCTTCAGCATCCAGTGCAGAGAAGGTCCACATAAGGCATGACTCAACCTTGTTGTTTGGGGGACAGGGTACAGGGATCAGGAAACCTCAGGGTGTCATTTTCCCAGGGACACTTTCCCATTTCCCTTCCACAAGGGTGGTCTGATGAGACCACACTTTGCTGTACTCCCTTCTCCAGCTGCTCTGCTATGCTGTTTTCTTTCTCTCCTTCCCCTCTCTTTCAGACTTTGTTCCCATCGACCTGGAGGAGTGGTGGGCACAGCAGTTTCTGGCCAAAATTGAAAACTGCTCATAAAAGAAAAAAAGTAACCCACAAAAGCTAAAAGTATCTGGTCAGAAACCAGAATCAGCAAGATCTAGAAACGTTTTTTTTTTAAAAAAAAAAAACAAAAATGAAAAAACAAAAATCAAGTGACCCACTCTCCCAGCCCACTGAGGACAGCGGGAATGGACCACAGCCATGCTCGGCTGAGCGCCTGCTGCTCCCTGCCTGCCTGTGCCCAGCATGGGGGCAGAGGAGCTGTGTGTGGCCCCAGCCAGGATTCCTTAAGTGCCAGTTTTCAGACAGTTGCAGCTCCTGCAGCCTATAGATGCCATGGACACGGCAGTGCCATGCTGGGTGGACAGAGGGAGGCGTGCAACCCTTCCCACCCTCACCCCATGGCCGCAGGAAGAGACTGGAGGTTCTCTGTAGCCAGGACCGTGAGACAATAAAGTGCTGAAACTGCCAGTGGAGAGGTGCTTGCTGGCCTGGGAGGAGTTGTTTGCAAGAAGGGGCCTGGCTGAGCTGCAGAGGCTCTGCTGAYAGGGGAGGGTGCTGAACTGTGGGAGAGGAGGGGTACATGTGCACATATATGTGTTGGTAGCTTTGGTGGTAGCCTCCTACCCAAGTGGCAAGCTCTTTAGCTTACGCCCTGCTTGGCTTGTATGGCCCAGTTCTTGGAAAGAAGGCCTTGGAGCATCTCCATGGCTTGTGCCATGGCTCACCTTGGTGCTGCACCCTTCTCTTGGGCAGGCTGCCTCATGTTTCATCTTCCCTGGCCCAGCTACTGGCTATTGCTGCCCCAGGGTGGGTGTTGAGAGGGGGCACTTGCAGGGCCTGTCTGCTCTGGTGCCATATGAGAACCTGGACTGGCTCTTCCCTCCACCTCCCATGGCAGCATCAGCCAGGAAGGGCAAGCCTGGCTGGAGAGAAGGTGGACAAGCTCATGGCTTTGGGCAAGGGTTTGGCCATGGTGGCTTCAGCAAGGTGCTGTGTGATCCACATATGTGTTTTCTGTGATATGCCAGCCCCAAGGATGAGCCTGCTTGGAAGCTACTGAAAACAGTGGCTTTGTCAGCTGCACCAGGGCAGAGGGAGCTGGATGAATGAGGGGTGTGGAAGCGGCCTATGTCCTGCTACCTTTTTTTTTTTTTTTTTTTTTTTTTTTTTTTTTTTTTTTTTAAAGAAAGAAAAAAAAAAGAAAGAAAACTCCAGGTGAGTTATGTGCTGCAAGAGAGGGGTAGCTGGAAGGGCTAAATCTGGCTTTGACTCCTTAAGAACCCTGAGCATCAGATAGCTGAGCTTTTGAGTTTGCTCTCTGTGCAAATGCTCCAGCTGCACAAGGGGCTGATGATGCCATGTCTGAACTAGGACAGAGGAGCAGGGCTGGGCACAAGCAGTGGCAGCCCCTCGACAGGCGGGGGAGCAGCCCTAGTGGTGCTCTGCAGCATGCACATAGGTAAAGTAGCAGGAAGAAGGGTGCCAGGCCCAGCTCTGCCCTGCTGCCGGGGTGCCTAGGTGACCCTCGAGGTTGCCACGGTGAAGGCCGTTCAAGGGCTCTGCCTGCTGCTGCGCAGAGCCCCAGCCACGCAGGCATCTTGCCTCCACTCTGGCCCCTTCCTGCAGCAGGGGCTCAGCATGGGGAAGGAAACTCATCCCCCCATGCTGTGAAAGGCCTGTGGGTATCCCCAAATCCCTCCCGCTGCCCCACATTCTGCTCCCAGCCCCACCAGTGAGTGCAGAGGCATCCAACACAGCAAATGGGCCCTAGCCCAGCTTGTTCTTCCCAGCCTAGACTTAGTCTGCTCAGCAACTTCCACCTTGGAGTTTGGGGGCATGCCCCTTCCCTCCCCTGGCCACCCACACAGGCCCCATGACCCAAGCCAAGCAGACTGGCCGGGCACACACCTGAGCAGAGCAAAACCCCCTTGGAGAAGGAAGCCTTATGGGATTGGTGGTGGTGGTGTTTCTTTTGGGGGGGGGGGGAGGAGGGGGCTGGAGCTACACTTTGAGTGCAAAGGAGGCCAGGAAATACCAATTGGAAAAAAAATATTTTATTCCTATGATGGCATAAATATTCCCACTGTAGCCATCTGCACCATGCCGGGGGAGACCAGGTGTGCCAGTCCACCCCAGGGCTCTCACGGTGCCTTTCCTGCCGTGCACAACCACCACCTGCCACATCTCACCATGCAAGAACATTTCCAAAAGCAAGACCCGTCAACCCTCCAACACAAAACCCAACCAAAAATCGCACAGGGCTAGCGCAGTGGAACACAGTGGAAATGAGCACGAGGGTGTTGTGGCTGCATTTGGCCCTGTGGGAAGAGGCAATAGCTCTGCTGCTGCGTGAAGCTGATGGCCCTGGAGTACCTCATGCTGCAGAGATGGTGGCTGCGCTGTGCCACAGAAGCAAGTAGTTGGCCTTGCCCTGACACTGCCCGCAGAGGGCCCAAGCCAGGAACTGCCTCTGAGCTCCTACCCAGGCATGGACAGCATGTGAGCTCTCCTACGTCTAAAGCCTGGTCTTAACTCTTGCTTCAAACGTTCCCTGGGCCTGGTACAACTTGGAACCGTTACTAACACAAGAGTAGCACAGCCTGTGGCTGCTTCCTCTGCAAGAGGACAGGGTTAGTGCAGCTCTGTGTAAACAAAGGCTGAAGAGAAGAGCTGCTTCTATAGTTCGATTGGGCCAGACCAATTGAAACCTTGCTCCAGAGGGGTGCGAGCTATGAGCAGACAACCTGAAGAGCTGCAGGTGCAGCCCCAGGCTCTACAGCTCACAGTGGTGGTGCTGCTCTCCAGGCCAGGACCCTGAATATGGATTTCATCCTTGCTGTTACTCCTCTAAGATTCTTTCTGCTTCAGCTGCAAAGATTACACTCCCTAAATGCAATCATTTGGCCCTTCACCTGGGGATCACCAGTACTCCAACAGGGCATGATGCTTTCCTGTACGTCATCTCAAGCCCTGCTGTGCTTTCTGCTGCTACCATACTCAGTGCAATGCTATTTTGTGGCACCATGAGATGACAGAGCCGACTTTTAGTAAGTCTACTTTGCAATTCTGTATTTTGCAATACCTTTCTAACTCCTACCACTCCCTTTCCTCCCCCCTCCATGTCATTCTCCTACACGCACTACTGATTTCATGCCATTGCCCCGTTTGAGGCAAGACACCAGAAGGCTCTGCCGTGTCTTGCCTTATCTCTCTGTGCAAATAAGTGTTACTGGAAGTCCTGGAACTCTCTCAGTGGATCCAGGCACCCATCAAACAGAAAGCACAAACTCAACTGCTTCGAGCTCCACCTTCCATGGCAGCGGCTGCCCCATGGCTGGGTAGGTGGCTCCACACACCCTGCAGAGCACAAGCACCTGGGGCCAGGCAGCTGCTGCTACTGCCCCTGCGCTCTGCCTGCAGAGGGGAACCAACTGCACCCACAGAGCCAGGGGAGGCTGTGGAGGCGAGAGGCGGAAGGGGCTCACACCTGGCAGACAGGTAAGGTGGCATTGGAGTATGTATGGTGGTCACTCCTTCCTGGTACCCGCTTTCCTCCCACTGCCTCCCTTCACCTAAACTGACATCCCTAACCGGCTGCAACAGAGCACAGGGTCATTGGAAAGAAGTCCTGCAGCCCAGGAAGCCCCTTAGCTGTGTAGTGCAAAGGGCAGCTGGTTCTGCTTTGTGCAGAGATGATCCCAGCAAGAACATCCTCACGCTCAACCCACGTGACAGATCAGAGGTGTTCCAGGGATTCGATTCACCAACTGGCTGCTTACTAATAAAAACACACTTAGTTAAGATCCAGGGAAATTCTTAGTAACACGATGCATGACGATTTTAAACATCAGTATTAGAGGAAAGGAAAAATGGAACAGGAAAGAATGATTCAGTTACATGAAGAAAACAAAAAGCCCAACCCAAAATATAACCCAACCCCTGACAATGCAATCACTAGAAGGGAATCAGTACCCTTCCACATAATATTAATTGATTTAGTATGTGCAATTGTGTGTATTACTATAGTGCAAATAGCTCTGCATTGATCACAGAGCAGTCAGCCAGATGGGACTGCCCACAAGTGAAATGGGGACTAGTTAAGAGACAGACAAGACCCAACACATACAAATAAAATAAACAAATAAAAAGCAACTCAACCCCAGGGGGAAATGCCAAAAAAATAAAACCCAATTGCTCCTGCTGCCTCTTGCTCTGCATGGACAGGGCCTGGGGCAGACCGACTGCCTAATACCCTTGGCACTGCATTCAGATCTAATGCCCTGGGTGGCAGCAGACTCCCTGACAGCAGGGCAAAGCCATGGCAGCAAATTCAGCTGCTCCCTGTTGCAGGAGCAGCTGGACACAGGGATAAGGAGAGGGACATGGGGAAGGTGGGCATACTCTGCCTGGAGCTCTCTTGCACATAATGGGAGAGCAGATAAGGACACACATGTAGCCAGAGCATCGCTGGGCCTTCAAACCCTTCAAAGAATGCAGGTCTGGAGTCCTGTAGCTGGAACAGTTGGGTAACGCAGTCCAGGGCCGTGCAGTTGTCTAAACCTTTTAATGAATGGATCAAGCCAAACAGTCCTCAGGCACCCTACTAAACCTCCACACCATCGCTGCCTTCAAACTGAGCTCCGGGGCCATGGTCCTCTTCCTCTCGTGCTCTATCAAAGGGCCAGGCTCCGGACATTTATCTATTAAACATCCTTCCTGCAAACCCAGCGCCAGCGACTGGCACTGCACAGCATGCCTTCCCTCGGACAGCGTGAGCTGCTGCCAGCCTCTACAGATGAGTATGCCTCCATCCACGGGCACGTTTTAATTCCCTTAGCTGGGCCCCCGCCAGCAGGAGGAATAGGAGCTCTTAGATTTCCCTCTTGACATGACATCAGGAATCTGGGTTGGCAGCGCATACTGGGTTCAGCACTGCTGATGGGAGTCAATTCAGCACAGGCTGCTCATTCTAAACTGTGCCTCGTAGATGCCTTTATGCCATGTGCCCAGAAAGCCAGGTCTCCTCCTCTCTGCTGACACTGCACAGAACCCATGGCACGGGCAGGCAAAATGCAAGCATAGCGGGTTGGAAAATGGAGCACAGCTCTTCTCCTGGACAGCAGGGTTTGTACCATGCCAGAGGTAAACCCTGCACACCCAGCCCCTGGAGTGATGCATACATCCCAGGGCAAAATCGGAGGAAAAAGCCTGGTGCCACCCCTGAAGCACACATCTGAACTCTGGGTCACACAGCCAGAAAAAGATGAATGTCCCGATGACTAGTGATTTTAGAGTACCTTCTGGCCCTTGCTGGGGTGAAGTCATCCCTTGCTCGCAGGCTATCACAGGAGCAGCACAAGCATCCCAAAGACATTCCCCAGGCAGCAGTGACTAATAGCCTCTGTGCAGAACAGCCTGTCTTGTCCTCTCTCCCCACGTGGTGGCTGACAGCGGCAGGCCTGGAGGAAGTCTCAGCAGAACTGAGCGAGACACAAGCAGGCAGGAGGGCACATCTTTTCTGTGAGGTTAAAGGGAGACAGAGCCTTTTCCCACCTTCTGCTGCTAATGGAATGGACGGAAGATTTGCCATAGGGGGAAAACCATGGCTGTTCCTTTGTATCTGTCTCTTCCATCTAGTCTGGAAGTGCTTCTAAGAGGGCAACCTCAATACATCCTAATTAACCCAGTGAACGTTTTAGATCTAAGCTATTTAACAGCATCCTGTTAAATCACAAGCAATCCACCTAACAGAATATAATTTGACATGCGTGTGAAGACCATAAAGCAGCATCCTGATGCACGAGTTTTGGGCACAGTGGGACGATGGGTATGTGGGAAACGTGCAGTATCAGGGCAACAGCCTACATTCCAACCATCCGCACCAGCAACAGGAACCTGACAGTGGCCCAGTCCTACTCTGCTGACAGGCACACCAAGATTTGAATATGGAGCAGAATCCACAATGCCCTTCTTCATCCACCTACTCTTTCTCACTGCTTTTTGGACATTTTTGCTGTAGATGGGAATGAATGTTGAAGAGTGAAAGTATCACATGCACACACAGGCACACACACACATACAATGTGCACGCCGCAGTGGGCATGCAACACACACGCTACTTGTGATTCCCACAGTGCAACAGCAGAAGGTATGACTCCATCCTGTCCCTCCCTGTGGTGAAAATTTTCTTACATTTATACATTATGTAAGACACACGCCAATATATAAATTACTGTCTCTATATATACTATGTATAGGCAGCAGGGCCAGTCCATGAAGAAGGGCACCAGTAGGTTCATTTCCCTCGGTCCTCTGTGTAGTGCTGGAAGCGAGTGAAGCTCATGAAGACTTGCTCCAGGGATATCTGGCTAACTGAATAGTCTTCTAAGTGATACTTCTCTTTGGCTTTCTCCAAGGCCCCAAAGACCTGCAAAGGATGGAACAGCAGGTCTAGTTATTGCAAGATACTCACTTCAACATAGGGAGAACTGCAGCAGGTCAAGACTGAAAAAGCTTGAAACAGAAAGTTCGAACGCCAGCCTTCACCAAATGATGGCTCATAGCAGCAAAAAATGCCTCAGGGTGGGAATTCAAATCTCAGATGGATTTACTCAGTTTACGGTGAGATTCACATGCTGCACAGGCACCACTGCTCCCCTACAACCCTTACCAGGCTGTTGCCCAGGATGGGACAGCACAGATGCCAGTGTGAGGTGCCCAAAGAACTCAGAACCAGGATGCAAGCCACTTCCTCAGGCCAAAGGGCAGCAGTAGGAAGCAGAAAGGCTCAAATTCCAGATGTCCTGGTCGGTGTAAAGAGACTGCTACCTATGTTAGTTCATGAGAACCAGTGCTATGTTGCTGGCATGGAGATGAGGGGTAGGAAGGAAGGGACTACTAAGCACACCTCTTCCACAGCCCTTCTGCTGCAGAGCTTTCAGGAAATATTTTGAGAAAACAAACATAAAAAGCAACACTTGTTCCCAGTGGAGATTTTGCTTTCTCTATGGAGAGCAGCTGTCAAAGGCAGGCAGTTCTGAGAGGCTACGGATAATAGTAGTCCTGGTTCCAAACTGCTCTCTCTCTCTCCCACATGCAAGTGACCTGTTTGGGCCAGAAGGTGGAAAAAGCTCAGGGAGAAAATCACCTTTTAATGATTTTTTTTTAAATAAATCACCTGGATTTCAGACAGACAGAGGCTCTGGAGGAAAAGGAAGACAAGCTGAGCATGAAGGGGAAGCTTGACTCAGCCCAGCACAAACAGCATCTGAACAAGCAAGAAAATATCTGCCATTCTACCACCACCTTCCTTTTGTAAATGGGAAGGAGAGCATGGGGTCAGACTAGCATGTGCTCCAGCATGCCCTTACCTGTGCCCAGCTGAGGTTCTTGTTGGTCAAGTGATAATGTACCATGCCCTGGTGTTCATGTTTCAAGATGCTACCTGGGAGAGACAAGCAGAAAGAGGCTTTGGGCTAAGAAACTGGCTGAAATCTATGAATGGCATCCTTCCCTCATGTGGAGGACAGCCAGTCCAGCAGCTCATGCTACCTGGGAAAGTCTTCTCCACAAAGGCCTTGAAGGCCAGCAGCTCGCCTTCCTCATCACTCCGTGTTTTGGCCAATAGGGTGTAGCCACTGCCAAACTTGCTTTTCAGGTGCTGGGGGCTGCCCAGGCACTTGAACTGCCCATTCACCATGATGGCCAGTCGGGTGCACAAGGCCTCACATTCTTCCATGCTACAAGACAGAAGAGGATTTGTTCAGTACATCAGGAGAACTGAGGTGTCCTAGTTCTGCTCATATGTGGCTGGGAAACAGCAGAAGCTTCTGGGGATATTGCGGAGGTGGAACTTCTCCTTGCTGAGTTTTCTCCTGCCTCAGAGGAAGAGATTGGGTAAAGCCAGCTGCTACTCTATGTCCAACCGCATCAGCTCTCCTAGCACAGCTTCATACCAGGCCCTGAAGGTGGGACCCATCCCCTTGGACCTACACCCTCCTGTCCGCACCCAATCTACCAGGTCAAGACCTGGCCAGAAAACTGTCACCTGTGGGAAGTGAAGATGATGGATTTGCCACACTCCCGCGTCCGCGTCACTGCATCCCAGAGCAAACGCCGGGCCACAGGGTCCATGCCAGTAGAGGGCTCATCCAGGAAGATCACAGGGGGGCCACCGATGAGAGCAATCCCAGCACTCAACTTCCGCTTGTTACCACCACTATGGAAGCAAACAGGAACAGGGAGAGAAATAGGCCTGAAGTGAGCACAGAAGAAGCCATGCAAGATAAAGGGTAGACAGGTTCCTTAGACCAGGTGCTATGGTTATGCATGATCACACGTAGTTCCCACCAGCCTCAGAGAGATGGGGTATTTGGGATATCCCTCTCACCTGTAGGTCCTCACTAGCTTGTCCGCATGGGGCTCTAACAGCAGCCCTCTCAACATGTTCTCCACACAGCTGCCAATGTAACGCTCAGGAATGCCCCGCAGCCGGGCGTACATGCTCAAAGTCTCGCGGCCTGTCATGTGGTCCAGGAGGGCATCAAACTGTGGGCAGTAGCCAATCCGCTGCTGGACCTTGAGACAAGAGGAACCCAAAGGGGATTAGGTCATAGGCAGGTTTCTGCAAGGAGATCTCCACATTAGGAGGATGGTGGGTTTGCATTAGCACGCACAGTTTTTCCGCATCTGTGCACGGTTATATGCTTGAAGTAACAGGGACTGAACTACAGCTCTGAAACTGTACTCAAAGTGAGAGGGATTTTTTCCAGTTGCTGGAGCAGCAAGTAGGTGTAGGGGATGGATACACACAGTGCAGTCGGGGAAGGCAACATATGGTCTCAGGCACTTCTCAGATTTTGCTACTCAAATTGATTCTTTGCTGTGAGGGGTCATTTCAGGCGCTTCAAGCTTTCAGGAGAAATGAGGTACTAGAGACCCTGTGCCACTTAGTAAGTGGAAGGGAAAAAAAACAGTCCTTCAATAAGCTTTTCTAGGAGAGACTGGTGCTTCTGAGCCCTTACCCTGTTGCTGTACCTCTCCCATATCCTGGCTTGCTCTGGAGACGAGTGCCCAACAGAAGGTAGAGTCTCAAGGAAGGAAGTTAATAGAATCATACTTTCAGGCAGTTGTTCTCCCTGCTCAATGCCTGACACTGCCTACAGTTGGCACAGTTAGACGTATCTAGGGATTGAATTAAAAAACTGACTCGTGCTTTGAAGTGTTCAGTTTGTGACTCATCTCTTGCTTTGCCAAAGAGAATGGGTGATTTTTAGCAAGGAGAGCTCTAGCATGAGTCTAGAAATATTTTACCTGTTTGTTTTAGAGAGATCGTCATCTGACAGTAAGCTCTAACTCGCATTTTCCACACTTCCAACTACTGAGCTAGACTATTTTGAAGAAGGGTTTGCCACCCTTCCAAGATCTGATTTCCATTCATTTCTTATCTGGCATCCCAGTGGAAGGGAGATTTCTTCCAAATGACCAGATTAATAGGAGAGCTGAGTCAGACAAAAATGCAACCCTGGAATATTATATCCACCGCTAACAATTTCAACTGTGCTCTCCTTAGAAGCACTGGTAAGGTGACACACACTGGACAGCACAGTAAGAAGCAGGACTGCTTGTTACTTTACCCTCTACCCTGCAGCCTTCAGTACCTTTTTGATGTTGGCCAGTATACTGTGGCCATCCACATAGGCATCTCCTGATGTGATACTCTCATCGCCAGTCAGCATCTTGAAGGTGGTGGTTTTGCCTGCTCCATTGAAGCCAAGAAGGCCAAAGCATTCACCTTTGCTGACTGCCAAGGAGATCCTGTCCACTGCCAGCAAGGACTCCCGGCTGTCATAGACCTGGCAGACAGTAAAGAACAAGCTGTGCCATCACAGGACATGCCAAACTCCCAGCACCACAGCAAGGCAAACCCTGTGAGCACCACGTGTCTGCTTAGATCAGAATGCCCAGAAAGATCCATGCTCTCTCCTCACCTTAGTGAGCTCTTTGATGACCAAGGGGCTGCTCAGTGATGACAGCAACTCTGGTGGTGACTCCAAAACCTTTTTCCTCTCATCTGCTACATCCCGGTCTTCTGGCAGCACAGGCACCCTGTTCAAGAGTGCAACCTGAAATACAGGGAAGACGACTCTTTGCTACCTTGCTGCTGTGGGACAAATTGGTTCCTCCACACTGACCTGGGACAAGTCCTCCCAACCCATAAGGGATACACCCTTTCAGTCAACTATCTCAAGGGATGTCCCACTCCACTTGCAACCCTACATGCTCAAAGGACCAGCCCCTCCAAGCAACATGCTCAATGGGTGCTCTCACAGGAAGAAGATACAGGTCAAAGGCACACAGTCTATGCAGTTTGGGAGCTGTAGTTGTTGCTACCCAAGTGATACTTTTTGTATGGAGTCCTGAACAGAGGGAGAAGAGGGAATTGCAGCCGTGACTCCATGACCTTTGGAATTTGGATACAATCTGAAGTGACACGGGCCTGTCTTCAGCTCACAGCGATCCCTGGACCTGATCTGATACGAAGGCCTACTTCTCCCTGCCATATGCTTCAGCTCACCCATTTTCGCCGCCTGCAGATGCCACAGACCAAAGTTCTTAATCTCCAGAGAAGGTTTGTCTCAATGAGGAAAAGGAGGAAGAGGAAGGAGAAGCCCTGGATGGTCAAGGATGTCAGGTATCGTCCAATCCCAGGTGTCTCCCAGGAAAAATAGTTCATTTGATAACTGATATCTGGAGCAGGGGTGGAATAAAATCAAATTTGGATCAATTCACACTCCAGGGAAGGGTAAATATGCTCCAGAGAAAGCTGAGTGCCTAGTTTTGCCAGTTTCATCTGCATCCCAGCCCACACTGCTCAAGCCTTGGGATCCCTGTACCCATCTCCTTCCAACCATTTCCACAAGAGGATTCACACCCTGGAGGGGATCTGGCATTGTCAAAAGATGCCCAGCAGAGATACACAGTGGAGATCAATTCATTCTTTCAGGATTCGTGACCCAGATCATGGTTTATTAGAAGTGGCACTTCTTCACTGATCTATGAAATTTTCCCAAGGTCACATCTTCTTGCAAATCGTTAGCAAGAAAAATGTTCCTTAACAGGATCCCTCCATTAGCCTCAAATGCTGCCCAGTTTTTGCTTTAAAATGGTACCTGAAGCTACTGCCCAGGCTGGGTTGGAGGCTCCATGATACTGTAACATCCCATTTTGTGTCTGAGTCGAGAGATCAAGATGCTGTCTGGGATTTTAGCCCTCCTTCTACCCCAAAACCCAGTCCTGCTCCTCCAGCTGCTCCAGAGAAAAACACAAAGCAAAGCTCATCCACCCTTCCAGCATGTGCTGGTTTTTCTCAAGCACAGTACCACAGCTGCACAACTAAACCTGTAGTTGTGCTGAACGAGGTCAGCCACTCCAAATTCCTTCAGCAATGTTTCTACCACAGCTGCCCAGCCTCACCATTTGTCCCATACAGACACCCCACAGTGATGCTGTGGATACAGTGGAATGGCCAGTGTGGGTAGGCAAGGACAAACAAACTCACTGAATGCCTTGCAGATGAAGATCGCTTCAACAGAGGAGGTGCAAAACTGAATGAATTCATAGTTCTGGTAGAAGTCACTGATGCATTGGCCCAAGCAATAATTGGGTAAGATCAGAAAGACTTTATCCAGGGTTTTGGAGAGGTCCACCAAGCCCAGTTCTGAAAAAGCATATGAAGATCAACAGACCAGATTTAGCTTTTTTTAGAGAAAGGTCTTGATACATCAACATTCAGAAAGAGAACCTGAGCAAATTCTGTCATGCTAAGTAGGTAGGGTTGGGTTGTCTTTTGTTGTTGTTGTTGCCAGCTCTGGGTGTGGGGACAGCCCCAGGCTGGATCTTTTGGGTGAAGGGAGGATGCCATGCAGGGCATGCAAGGAGGGAAGAGGACTCACCTGGAATGCTCATGATGGTGACTGCAAGGAAAGTGGCTGTTCCTGACAGGATGTTGAAGATGGTGAGACGTGTGTAGGCTGTAGCTGCCACTGAGAAGAAGAAGCTGAGGAGGTACATGAGGGGTATAATTGCCCAGCCATAAAGGAGGAAAATCAGCATCACATCAACCAGGTGGCTGTCTTGAGTGAACGCTTGCACATCAAAGGCCTGGAATATCACCTGGGGCACAGCAATGTAGGAGAGTGCATGTTAGTCTTAACTGCAAATGATACCATCTTGCCTGAACAGCCTAGGCAGCAAGCAACGTAACAGTAGCACTACGCTGGTCTGGAGACCCCATCACCAAGGTTCCCACTGGCAACACCAGCAGCTTATACCTGTCTCCAAGGGAAGCTCCTGTAGATTAGGATGCAAAAGGGCAAATCTGACCCCTGGGCAAGGTTCCCATGTACTTGGGATGTTCTAGTGCCACTGCCCTCTCCCAAATGTTCAGGCCTAGACGCTGCAGTAAACTGACCCTTACGGCCTACAGCCCAGCCCCCTGCAGGACCAACAAGCAGCTTCCTTGCTGATCGTTTATATTAACTGAGACAATACCAGAGACAGGTGGTCTCATTCTGTTTCCTCCACCCACACAAATCTCTCCCTCCACACACTCATCCCAACTCTCCCAGAAGATCAGGCACTCCATATAGTAACACTCAGAGGCCACGCTTGGAGTGCTGAACAGCTCAAGCAACTTGTGTAGGTTGACATAAGCAAAGACAGAGGCAAAGGAACGTGGAGAGCACTGAAGGAGTCACAACTACTCTTGGCTACATGACAGAGCTGGTCTGAAAGCCCCACTATGCAGAGCATCCAGTGCCCATCTGGGAGTCCCCAGTGACCTTCCATTATCAACAGGGGTTTCACGGAGAGGCAGGGACCTTGTAGAGGGTATGACAGAAGGGTGTTACTGGTGACTTACCAGCATCAGAGCACAAGGAATGAGGAAGTTGATGATGTCCCAGAGAAGGGCAGAAAGCCAGAAGTTGACCACATAGACTCCACTGACGAACTGGACATGCTTGGCTTTGATGGCCCGCTCACTGACCAGTAGGAGCGCGAAGGTGCTGGCGAGCGAAGCCATGCCATAGAGCAAGTTGATGGCAATAGCGAACCCAGTCTGGCCTCTGAGGGGAGAGCAGCAGGGCTGGTTAAAACAGGGAGAGCCCAACAGACCAACGCTGAGGCTACATGGAACAACACACCTACGCCATGTTTCAGGAATAGGTGTTGATGCCAGCCCCATCTGCGTTCCCTCCAGCGCAAGGCCCCAACCCTCTGGGCAGCTACAGACAACAGCACCCTATCATCCTTCCACTGGTAGGTCCCAAAAACTTCAGCAGGAGTTGCAGGCACCCTGCATTCTCCTGGGACTTTTTCCTCACACCACTGAGCTTGGGGCATCTGCCCATCATCATCTTATGCCATACCACTGCCTGGGTGGTTCAGCATTGGGGAAATGTGGGGACAGGAAGAGGAGCCAGCACTGCATGAGGAGAACAAGCACGATCAGAGTAGCTCTGCCTCCATCACGCTCAGCTCTTGTGAAGACTATACTCATCCATCAAACCAGCATGCACAAGAAATGCCCCAAAATAAAAGCTTATTTCAGTAAGTCTCCCAAGTACAGCCCTCCTAGCATACCACAAATCTTCACCCTGCCTTTGCAAGGTCACACACATGATCCCTCCCGTACAGGTGAGATTCAGA
This sequence comes from Rhea americana, assembly GCF_003343005.1. NCBI lineage: Eukaryota > Metazoa > Chordata > Aves > Rheiformes > Rheidae > Rhea > Rhea americana. The sequence continues at coordinate 938,062 of NW_028186369.1, read as the reverse complement.
GACCTTGGATGCAGCTTTCCTGAAATGTACAGCTGAGCAGCTCCCTCTGATCCCAGGTGGAGAAATGGGCACTTAGCATCCATGAAGAAAAAAACCCTAACTACAGGCTCTATCTAAAGGTAAATACTCAACCACTGAGACACTTGCATTGGGTTAAGTGACTGCCAGGCTCAGGTAGGCCAGTCAACTACACTGCTTTGCTCTCCTGACCTCCTAAGTGCAACCACAGCTACACTGAGGTCTGAGAAGCTCCAGGCTGGCTTCTCCACTGATGCTACTGCAACCGAGCCAGTTTGTGCTAATGAAAGTTGTGAGCCCTAGCAGGAAAGAAGCCCTGCGTGATCAGACATACTCCATGAGCTGGTCCTTGGCCTTCTCAGTGATGTTGCGGGGCTGAGGGTAGTTGGTAACTGTGATGGATGCGTTGGGGCCTGCCAGCACCCTGAAGACAGCGTTGTCAGCCAGCATGAGGGCAGTGGCAGGAGAGTGGTATGCCTGGTTGTTGAACAGTGCGGTGACCACCGTGTGGTTTCCGGCCTCCTCAAAAGAGGCAGCTGCGATGTAGTGTTCGTTGAAGGCTCCCCCCTCCTCAGATGCTCTCAAGATGAGATACTCCTCCAGGCCACCTGTCAAACACCATTCCGCTGTTCCAAGCAGACTCTAGCAAACAAAGAGCTGACACCCAGGGCCAACTACAGAAGGATCCTGAGCAGCCCCAGCTCTGGGTAGCCCACTTTAGCCCTAACAACGGCCACAAACACAGGGTTATAAAGAACACAGAGCTCTGCTTGGGGTGAGAAGAGGTAGGAGCCAATTGCAGGACACTTCTGTACAGGAGAGCATAGAAAAGGTTACGTCAGATATACCACAGCTGGGATCTAAGCCTCCCTGTGAGCATTCTCACACCACTGGCCCTGTCGGGAAAAGCCTGTGGCTCTTGTACACACCCCCAGGCACCATCCACTCCACGTATGCTCCACGAACCCTCACCTAGCACCTCCAGCGGTGACTGGTGCTGGGCATCCAGCAGCTCCACATACTGCTCCGCTAACCTCTGCGACAGACCTGAGGTAGCTGAGACAGAGAAAGGCACAATAGTCTGGCCATAGGGCTCCAGCATCAGCCTCAGGAGGGAGGAATCCCTGGGTCCTGGGAAGGTCTTGGCAACGATGAGGGCAAAGGCAGTGAAAATCAGAGGCACAAGGAACTGTGCTGCCACCATCTTCCAGTTGCGCCAGCTGTACATGGCTCGCTTCATGAACATGGCGTAGAACTGCTGGCAGCAGAGGTAGAACTGGGACGGGAAAAGTCAGAGGTCAGGCTCAAGCCCTACTAGCTGCAGACCACCCCATTAGCCTCATGCCCACACAGTTTCTGGAAGGAATGAGCCCAAAGGCCAACTCCCTGACCCCTCCATTCTCCCTGCATTTAGCCCACAAGCTCACATGACAGCCTGTTTTCCAGGAAAGCCCCTAAGGGATTAACAGGGCAACACTTGACTTCAGAGCAGGAGGTCAGCAGTTCAAAACACAAGGCTTTCTAAATGGACATTGTTACTTCGGGATCTAAAAGCAGCTTCAGACTCGACCTTTACCTGAGTTCCCCTTCTCAGCATTTGAGGATCACAAATCGGATTATTGCAACAAGGCTCCCTGTTACAGCAACTGGGCTGTGGAGCCCACGAGCTCCCAGCCAAGCCCATGGAAGAACTTTACTTTTTAAACCCATGGACACCTTTCTTCCCTTCTTTGAGGCATGCCCTTGCAAAGCACAGGGAAATTTATCACAGGTATGTTGGCCAGCTGGCCATGCAGAGCTGTCACAGACGTAAAATGTAAGCTCAGCAAAGGTAGTAAGTTTTTCTCCTCATCTCCTCACTGGAAATCCCAAGTGATGGAACAATAGCAGGTGTAGAACACTTTAGATCACTTGTGTAACTTTAAAAGGAGGCACTTCTTTAGAACTTGACCAATCCCAGTAACCAATCCTAACTAATGCTTTAAAATAATTTGCATTTCAGATGCACATTCCACTTCTCCCTCAATATCCTACAAATAATACACAGTGAGACTTGCAAAGGGTAGGCTCCATCTTCTAGCTCCCCTGCTGCAGAGATCCCTTCAGACGTGCTCCTCCCTGTTCCCTGCGTATTCATACCTCCCTCAGCACTCACCCCAGTATTGAGTTTGATACTGGAGCAGTCCTCTGTAATGAGTGCCCCGCTGTCATCTGTCATATCTGTCATTCCACTCAAGCTGCTGGAGTCGTCCATGGCCCAGTCATTGGAGCGTCTCTCATGCTGATACTGGAGAGCAGGGAGCTGGATAGCCTGAATATCCATGCTGGAATCCACCAGCTTCCCAACCCTGCCACCAGAAGGGAAAGCAGATGATGGAGTGTCAACTCAGACAGGATTGAGCTGTTCTGAGCTAGCGAAGCCAAACCCTGGAGACAAAATCCATGCATGCTTCAGAGAGCCCTAGAGCAACCTACCTGTGTCAGACTGACTCTTCCAACCTTCTTTCTCTCCCTCAGTCATTTTTTTCCTAGTCTGGTCATTTAGAGACAAAATCAGTACTTTGGAAAGGCTTATGGGAAAAAGGCATTGCCTGTACAAAGCTTCTTGCATAACTGTAGCTTTTTCCTTTTTTTCCCCCACAACTGTTAAAGTTCAAGGGCTTTTTTTCTTTTCCTTTTCTTTTTCTTTYTTTTTTTTTTTTTAAGGAGGAAAAGAAATAAAAAAAAAAGGCTTTGTGCAACTTCACACTGACATTGGGACTTGGCCTTTCCAATCCAGAGAGAGTCTCTGCTTGGGATGTGTCAGACGTGTGGGCTGCTGAAGTCCACAGGGACTGTGTCAACATTGTTAATTCATGTTAGAGGGCGAAAGCACACATAAATGGCAGGGAGAAAGCCCAGGAGATCCTACCTGTGCTGGTAGGGCTGCAAGGGACATCTGTGACTCATACAACAAGGCAAGGCTCAGTGGTTTCCACAGCAGAGTCTACAGAACTCTGGTGTCAAACACGGTTAGTACCCACTCCTGCCCTCAGGCTGTTCTGATCTCAGGTCTGTTACCCTCTGGAAAGCCTTTGCAGGAGAGGACTAAGGCACTTGGGTCCATTTGTCAAGTTACTGTGCTTCAGGGAGGCCCAGGTCCCACTCCACACTCAGCTCTAAAGGGACCCTGACCACAGCTTCCAGGAGGGCTGAACACACTGTAGGGCTCAGGGATTCAGACGGAGATGCCTTCCTGCCACATGCAAGCAATCCACTCCCTGTGAGGGCTACAAACAAGCTTTCTGCTGTTCAGCCCTTCCAGGGGGAGCTCAACCTCCCTACCTGCCCTTCTGGCTTCTTACCTCAGAAAGACTTCCTCCATGGTGGTGACAGAGGCACCATAGCTAGCAATGCCTAGCTCTTCCTGCTTCTGCTCCAGCTCAGTGAAGAGAGCCTCAAACCTGCAAGGACAAGTGAGATGTTGGATGCTGCCACTTGTCCCTTCTTCTGGCATCAAAGGCCAGCTCCATCAGGCAGAGCTCTCGTCTATTTTGGGGTGCCAGAAAGGTGGCATCCCCCGCATTTAATGCATGGCAAATGAAGTTCCAGAACAGAGTGCCCTGAATCCCCAAGCTTTAGATTTCAGCGCAGGCAGAGGATGAGAGAAGGTACCTGGAGGTTAAAACAATCTAGGAAACAATCCTGTAGCTGGCCTGAATCCTGCAAGCAGCTCCAGAGCAATATTTGGTGCAATATTCTCCCCACAAAGCAACCTTCAGGTTTCTTCTTCTGCTACTCCTTCTTGCTACAGAGAGCAGCTATTCACATTGCACCACTGTCCAGAGACCTGCTGCTCTTGGACTCCATGGACCCTATGTGAAGGCTTTGGCCCAGGTCCCAGTTGCACTGAAGGGCCTCCAAACACCTCTGTTACTGTCTTGTAAATTGTGCTGTCAGTGGGACATCTCTACCAGACTTTAGCACCTCTTCAACAGACTACTAGCTCCTGCAGTCCTAGGCAGGACGTATATCTGTATGAAGGAGAGCAGGAACACAGCTATACAGGCCAGTGGACAGGAAGGTAACACCGCAGCTCTACGCCCCTGGCCTTCTGGAGCTGCAAAAGCCTGATCTCTGCTTTGGTGGCAACACAGACTTTCCCTTCAAAGACTCTTTCCTCTGATGCCTGCAGCCTCTTCAAGAAAATGGGGTTTCCAATTGGCAGCTACACAAAGAGGCTGAGTGAACATGACAGACTTTCAAGGAGTTGTCACTTGGCTCTCAATGTGTACTCTGATCATCAGATAATATCTCTAAGCCAGTCCTTCCTTGTCTGTGGAGGAAAAGAAGGGCTTTGATTTTGGAGCCAAACTAACTTGCCTTGTTTGCTTATATGGTCTACCATCCACATCATAACATTTAGCAGCTATCAACAATCAGTGCTCCCACTTAGCTGCTACACAGGCGCATGGTAAGCGCAGAGGCATCAGAGCAACATGCCAGCAGACAGAGAGAAAGACTCTGGTGAAAGGAGGAACTGAAGCCAGGTCTCTAAGATGAGCACTTTAATCACTGGGTTGCACTTCCTCCTGTGCCTTCCAGAAGAGAGACAGCGGCTTATTTCCAGCAAGACTGTGACTGCCATGGCTTGGGTTCCTATTGCATGCAGATGATGGAAACTACTCAATGACAAGAAGCAGGACGCAATGTTGTTACCTGTGCGTGCTCTCTTTGGGCAGGATGAAGGACAGCTCTGCCCCAGCATTGCTCTCCATGGTGGCGTTGGGCACATACTGACAGATGAGGCGGGAGATCTCCCCCAGGCTACAATATGGCTCTTTCACCATCACCATGTGATATCCTGCCCCTGGGCAGACCCACAAGAGAAGGGAGAAAAGTGTAAATACTAGCCTGATCTGGACCAGATCTGAACCCTCAGTGCTGGGGTAGACAGCAGAAGACAGAGGCTGGTAAGGCATCACAGGACTTTACTGGCTGTGCCTAAGCTGTAGACATGATGCAAAAGCTAGTGGGAAGGGCAAAAAAACAAAGCCTTCTTGGCATCAGTCATCTTTGAGAGGTTAGCTACATGGCTATGAAGACAGAGTGTGGGTATGGATCTCTGAAAGAAGGCAGAACAGCATCAGTGAACAGACAGATAAGGAGTAGTGGGTCTTCTCCCCTGCCCTATATCCCCTCCCCACCATACTACTCCATGACAAGAAGAGGACAGGCACTCCCGTTAAATGGTCTGGGACCTTCCTCCTTGCTCTGGCGTGGCCTTTCTGCTCCTCCCTTACCATATTTACGCTTGAGGAAGAGAGAGGAACCGCAGCATTGCAGCTCGCCCTTGGCCATGATAGCTATGCGGTCCCCCAGCAGGTCAGCCTCATCCATGAAGTGGGTGGTGAGCAAGATGGTACGGTTGCTCCTCTGCTGCTGCAGGAGGTCCCACGTGGCTCTGCGGGAGGCTGGGTCCATCCCCGATGTTGGCTCATCCAGCATCACCACCTGCACATAGCAGATGGGCACTGGTTGAAAAGGGGCTGGGAGATGCATACCAGCAGTAAGCACAGGAGCCTAAAGGGAGCCTCGAGCTCCCAATATGCGTGTAATGATCCTATTTGGGGGAGCAGCTACCCAAGCAGCCACCAGAAGAAAGACTTGGGCACTCTGCTATGTTGTTCCATGGAAAAAAAAGGTTCAAATTGAACCCTACCACAACTACTTGCCTTGGAGTCCCCAATGAGGGCAATGCCAATAGAGAGCTTGCGTTTCATGCCACCAGAGAGCGCCTTTGTCAGACAGTGGCGTTTGTCCTCCAGGTTCAGGATCCTCAGTATATGGCTGATCTCCTCAGGGCACTTGGAAGGTGGGTAGCCTTTCAGCTGGCAGACAAGAAACAGCAAGAGTCAAGTCCACCTGCAGAGGTAACCATGTCCCAGGCAAACACCCTACTCACCTCCTTAGCAACTGGGTGCTAGAAAATCCCCCACGTTCTTTCTCTCCACACCTTTATGCATTTAGTCAAGAAGGCAAAGAATACAGAAACTAACTCCTGCCCAGCTGAGGGACTCCCTTCCCTTGCCACACATCCAACACAAGGAGGCTCTGCTGCACAGAGTCCTTGCAGGAGCAATACTGCTCCAGATCCCTCCACTCCTCTGCCCAGCTGAACAAGGAACTCATTAAGGATGATACAGGAAGGGGACAAAAATGGCTGCTCTGTCTAATCTGAACTATCACAGCTTTTCTCCAGCCTCCTTCATCACCAGCTCAGCCCCAAGGAATCACATAGCTGACTGCAAAGCAACAACAGATATTGTTTTAACTCAGGTTTTAAAGGCACAGGTGAGACCCAGCAAGAAGACTTGAAATGAAGCCTGAGGCTTGTACTCAAGCTCTGTGCTCACCCCGGAGTAGAAGTAGAGGTGCTCTTCCACTGTCATGTTGTCAAAGAGTACATCGTGTTGGGGACACAAGCCCAGGCTCCGTCGGATCAGAACCATGTCCTGTGAGATCTCATAGCCATTGATGTATGCTTGCCCGCTTGTTGGAGAGTATAGACCTGAGAGGACAACACACAACTGCCTTAGCTCAGGAGTCAGAATAACCCTGTACAGCTACCACAAAGAGCTGGATCAGAAAGGCCAGGACTTTGTCATGGCCAACTATCCCCCCACAAATGCAAGTTTCTGCCAAAGGCCTGAGAAAACCAGTCTCTCGCCACTGAATTCAGGGCAAGAGGCTACTCCCTCCTGCCTGTAGTGTAGATTGAATAGCTTTCACAGATGGAAGATGGACCTGGAACTGCTGCCAGGCTGGGCAGGCAGGTAGTGAGCTGGGCAGACAAACCCTGGCTCTCAACATGGCAGAGATTCACCTGATGCTTGCCCAGAGCTACACTGCCATCCAGGGATGATTTTGTGAGTACCCTGAGCCGGCAGAAGCAGCACAGAATGACAGGAAACAGGACAGGGAGGACCATCAAAAGACATCCAAGTCACCATGCTCAAACAGGGTTACCTTGAGCTAAACATCTCAGGAATGCATAAAGACCAGTTCTTGGCCTGTGCCCTCCCTGTGCCCCATGATAAAGCACACAGCAACTCACCCTTGAGCTAAGCTTTCCTCTTTTCAGGGTTCCTTGAAATAAAGACTGAATACTGCTTCAGGCCTCTGGACTGAGCAGTATGATCTCCTCCACATATGACACCCCCTAGTTGATCCCACTTTCACAAAGGGTTAAGTATGGACCACCAGGTACCTCTTCTCTCCCCAAGCAGCAACATGCTCTTCAACACCAAGGCACCCTTGCTTAACAGCTCAGTGAACTGATGGTGCTTTGAGGAAGAGCAAAAACCCCTTCCCAACCTCAGAGAACAGGTACAGCTTCACTTGCTGAAAGTAGAAAGATCAGCTCCCTTTTACAAGGAGAGCCATCTGTCCTATCATACCGCAAGGGCCTAGCGTGCTTCTAGGTGATTGCCCTCCTACAATGGGCCAGCCTCAAGATAGGATGTAGCTCATACCTGTGAGCATAGACAGAGTAGTGGTCTTCCCAGCACCGTTGTGTCCCAACAGAACAGTGATCTGCCCTTCGTACATGTTCACTGTTAAGTCCTTGACTGCCTCTTTCATCTTGTTTCCCACTTTGAAGACCTGTCAAGATCATGTTAACAAGTTGATATCCCTTTGAGGTAAGTGCTTTCAGATCTGCCTCTTCTCCAGTAGAGAGAGAGTTCATTCCACTGGGCAATCAAATCCTTTGATGTCCACATGGGGTTGGGTGGCATTAGACACCAGAATCCAACAATTTCAATGCAGATGTCACGGCACCTGCAAGTACCTATTACTTCAGCCAAAAACTAAAATGTAGCGAGTTACGTTAAAAAAACAACATCCAAGATGCAATGAGTGCCCACACTGTTTTGTGTGGCAGTGGACCAGCTGGCCTGGCAGCAACAGCATTGAACAGTCCTGCCTCATCCTATGAGTCTACACATCATAAGGCTGCCTGCCACACCCAAATTAGGCCTTTTCCAGCAGCCAGAGAAGCCAGAGACACTCTCGTCTCCAGTCCCTCACATGCCACAGGGTCATTCTGTAGAGCAACACAGGTCCGTTTCTTGCCTTTCCTAGTATTTCTAGCCTCCTAGGTAGCCCAGGAGCAAAAGGCCAGAAATAAAACCACACATCTTTGTTCAAAGGCCCAACCTTGTATTTACCACATGTGGGATAGATTGCACATGAGGCACAGGGTGCTGGAGACCAGGACATGTGTGTCTGTCAGCTCCTTGCACCAGCTGCCCTCCAGGACAGGGAGAATCCAGAAGCAGGGTGATCCTAGTTTCTATAAAGTGAGGGAGCACCGTGTGCCCACAGCAGGCAAAGACAATTTAGGAAGAGGGGTGATCGAAAAGAAAAGTCAGAACTGGGACCTTAGCATGGCTAACTAAGGCAATACTGTAGCAAGGGAGGGCTAGTATCAACTGGATCACAAATGCAGCTCTAGGCACGTTGTCTGCAAGTCTGCTGTAGGTGGGTGGAAGCATGGGGCTGCTTTGCCTGAAATCCCATGCTCTGGCACTACAAGGTGAGGGATTTTGGTCTCAAAAACAGCAGAAGCCCTGCCTTTCTCCTCCTACACCCACTGCTTTCCAGAATAGGGCATCACAGTTTCCTGCAAGCCCAGGGTGCTGTGAGATTGCTCAAAAACATATAGTAGGAAAAGGCCCAAGTTCTGTTGCCCTTATTCAACATACTTGGTTACTGCTTGCAGAAACAATGTGGCCAGAGCTGCTCTAATGTTAGGATAACACTGTGAAAGGCGAGAGAAGAGCACAGGAAAATTCCCGGCACCAGCATTAATGCCACACTGAGGAGTCTGTACCTTGGAAAGGTGCTTTATTTTGATTCCTGACACAAGGTCAGCTGGCTCTTCTTCAATGTACTGGCTCTTCAGGGCCTTCTCAGGGTCCTCCTCTTCCTCCTTCTCTTTTCCCACAACAGTCCTAGGGCGCCCACACCAGTACGAGGGCTGAGAGTGTAGAGAACAAGAGAGTGAGTGGAGAGTGTGAGTGGAGAAAGCATGTGCACAGAGAGCAAGCAAGCAGAGAGAGTAACTCAGGTGCAGGCCACAGAGACTATTCTTTTTTCCCTGGTCTCCCACCACCCTCCTCTGTTCTCCCTGCATGCAGACACCTCCAAGAGGTGCAAGACCACCTGCAAGACCATTTCTCTTTGGTTATCAGTTGCTAACCAGCATTATCTTCAGTACGTAGGTAAGTCAGAAGATGAAACTTTCTCCATTTGTCCTGCTGCCTATTTCCTTTAGCTAGTTCTCTTTTATAGCATGATTGTCACGATTATAGAGGCAGTTTTCCCAGTGTTCAGCTCCACAGAAAAGTTTAGCATTTCAATGAGAAGCAAAATTCCTCAGACAGAGCCACCCTGCCCAGAAGAGCCTGAGGAACAGATTTAGTAGATAATCAGCTCCAAAAGCATCTTGACAAAATCTAAGTGGAAAAGGTTGCAATTATACTCCTTTTTCAACCCTTCTAGGAATGAGAATAAGTAAGATTTTAAATCCCTGTGGAAACAACAATTCCACAACTCCCACATGCAGGGCATCTGAGTACCAGAACACTGACATGTTCAGCTCACTCCATCCACCATGAGCCAGGACAAGGACATGTTGCATCAGATTGCTACTGCTGTCTCCCAGAAATTAGCAGCTCATCGCAACTTTCGGCAGACAGCTGTATTCATGCTGTGCAGAGAGCTCTACATTGCTTCAGCTGTAATATGGAGTCAGAGGCTGAAGTGAAATCACACTGGGACAGGGAATTAAGGAAGAACGAAAAACCTCCAAATCAAGTAATTAAGGGTACAGTCACATGATCAAAAGTCTTTGTGTCACTGTGGCTTAATGAGCTATCAATAATCAGCTGAGCTATGTTAACCACCACAGTTACATTGGCTGAAGATGACACATTTTGCTTGGCTATTGCAACACGCTGGCAGAGCAATGCCAGCCCAGCTGATGGGTGAAAATTTGTTTGCTTGAGAACTGTAACCCATATGCTGTCACTAGCACATGATGGCTCACAGCAGACGGAGTAGAGCATAGACTACTTAGATCCACTTGGATCTCAGTGCTCAGGAGAGTTTTAAGTGACTGGATCCGGTTTCCTCTCACTTCTAAGTTCTCTCTATTGCCTTCATTTGGGACACGGAGATGTTGTTACCAATACCATGTAAGCCACAAAGTGTCAGGATGATTTAAAGCCAGAAAGACTTGCAAGATATACTTCATATTCAGTAGAAAATATGGCAGCACCAGTCCTTACTTAGCGTGTACTGCAGGCCCCTCAACTTTAAAGGCCAGAGGATGCCACAGTGTTAATTTAGTCTCACGTGCTGCACAGCACAAAAGCAGCATGTTACTGAGCAAGTCCTGTATAACCCTCCTGGAAGGGATGCATAAATAGGGCAGCAGCGCTCACCGTAAAGAGGAAGTACCAAGGCTGTGGCACACCATACTCCCCTGGAAAGACGGCCTCCACATACCAGGCCACCAAGCCATAGAGAGACGAGTCCAGGAGCAGCATCCCCAGCACTTGTGCTAAGGTAAAGTTGTCATCCACGCTGACTGGCTTCATGAGGTCCCTCCACTGAATGCCAGTTCCTGAAATACACAGAGGACAGTGTTTACATCTGTCCAGAGTACCCACCTCTAGAAGGATAAAGCACAGCAGCATGTGTTCTCCAAGACTGTCAAATAACATCTACCTGTCCTAATTCACTGCTGGGTAATGAGAAGGTAACGTGCTAGTACTTAATAGATGTGTGGCTCCACACTGAGTATGTCCCTGCCTGTTGATATGTTTTAAAGCAAAAAAAAATGCAGTTATTTCTCAGGTACTGCTGGGTGGACTCTTCAGGCTGTGCATTAACTCTGCACAAATACAGGAGCATCCTGAGCATCTAATTAAGATTTGCTATATCAGATTCAGCATGGTTTTACATACATGGACACTGCACAATATCCACATCGCTCCTCCATGTTTGCATGGTGCTGGGTCCAGTCTATTGAGCACGTCCTGACCTGGGATGGAAACACTGAATGCTCCCAGTCCAGTAAGCCTGGAACTGAATCAAAACTAACAACATCTGCTGAATGCAAGCTGATTCTACACAAACCCAGGTATCTCTGCATTACGCTACACAGAGTGCCGCACTACCCATTACCTGAGTTACTACAACCCCTTTCAATTTCCATGGAAGAAAAGAGCCGTCTGGCCCAAACACTCAGTGAGCTCAGCAGCATAATTGGTGAAGCCTTTGGCTGAAACACATGAATTACTGCAGGACCCTCCTTGCTCCAYCCTGCCTGTGCTGAGGGCAGAACCTTGTACAGCCAATCAGCTCTGTGGTCAGTGCCACATCTCTGGGACTGCAGGACCTGACAGACAGGAGCTTTGCTTCTCCTGCTCTGTGAAGTACTCAGTGAAGCTGAGCAGATGCAGAGAATGCAGATCTGCACCTGCAGATAACTGGCCAGTTGTGATGATGTTTAACTCTTTGCCAACCCTATCTACACTAAACCTACTTACCTAAAATGAGCCATATCAGCAAGGGAAACTCCAGAGCCAGTGACAAACATTTAAGTGATAGCACAGATTTGCACAAAGAGTTTCAATCACCTTGTAAACATCAAAGAATCAAACCTAGCAACCCCTTTGGACCTCTCAGCCATAAAATCACCTGTGACAGCATGCAAGCAGCTCAGAGTGCTCCTGTGTTGCTTCCCCTCTCTTCTCTGTTAGTCTGTTAGCTATCCCACAAGCCATTCTGTATGTAAATGATTACAGGATCTCCATCAATGCTGCATCAATGCACTTCATGCAGGCCTGACTTAATTCCCATAGCCATCTTCTGAAATGAAGATGTATCATGTTTCTTTGTACAGACACTGTGTCCTAGAAGACAGTCTACCACAGTTTTACAGGAGATATATGAAATCACAATGTATAAGTTTTCAGGGCAAAAACACAAAGAGGCTCTGGAAGAGACTGCAATACAGCCAACCTAGAACAATCTAGGAGAAACAACAATGGAGAGAAGAGATGCAGCAGGAACTGTACAGAAATCTCTAGGCTCCCAGTCCCACCCTTTGCACGGAACATCAGGCTTATTCCTTCACACTCTTTGTAAGTGCCTTGGGAAGAAACAATCTCTTCTCTAGTGATATCTGTCACTGCAGCCTTCTATTCAGTCCTATCACTTTGCAAAAATGTGGCCTCTACTGGAACCAACAGCAAATTCTCATTTACATGGAAATTAAAAAAAAAGGGAGGAGGGGAAAGGAGAGGATGCAATTAATTCCCACCCCTTAGAACAGAATTAACTTTGTAATCAAAGTGACTGACTATAGAATTTTGTACTGCCCAGATTCCGTTTCACAGCTGTCAGACTCAAGGGTTCAAAAGGGCAAAGCTGATCAGACCTGCAGGAACATTCAACAGTTAGTCCTCCCACTCTTGCTAAGAGCAGGAAAATGACTCTGACTTCTTTATGCCCTTCAGAGTGTACATAAGCCAGTTCCAACCCACCACAGAGAAAGAGAGGCCAAGAGGCAGGCTGAGCCAAAGGACTGGATGAAGACATTCAGCTTTCAGCAAACTCTGCACAACACCAGACTAATTTCCTTCCCTCTGCTGACTGGCAGCAATGAGTATGAGATGCAAGAGGCACTCACTCACCTTTTCCTTCAAACATGCCAATGAGCTGTGCTCCCATTGCCATGGCCACATTGGAGATGAGGCAGGATGCCAGCTTCTGGTTGTGGGACATCAGGTCATAGCGGGGTGAGATGAAGAAGTAAGGGATGTAGGAGAAAAAGTACAGGAAGCCACCAGCAGCAGCCGCAATGTTTGCTGCAAGGACAGAGAAAAATGGGAAGGGAAACACCTATAACACAGTGATGCCGCTGAGTATTTCTTGCCAGCTTTCCATCCTGCAGGAGGAGGGCTGGATACTGTCTCCACACAGGACAGTTGTTAAAGCACTCAACCCACCTCAAACCACAGTTTGCATAGCACTCAGAGGCCCAAGACACCTAGATGAGGCCATGAAGATTAGTTTATCTGGTTTGGGAAGTGACAGTATATACATCCCCTTCAAAAGCACGACATATAAAACACAGCTGAAGAGGGAAGTAAGGACCCTGCCCTGTGCATCAAGACAAGTTGTCTCAAACAAGACCCTATACAACCTCATCTAACTTTGGAGCTGGCTCTGCTTTGAGCAAGATGGACCAGAGCAAGATCTCTCCAGAGATCCCTTTCAACCAAAATCACGAAAAAAAAAGTCCGTTTTACACCATGCTGCTCTCTCCACGCGTGGCTTATTGGCAAGAGAAACACCACTCTTAGGCCCATCGGCACAAGGCCCAGAATGAACTCTCTGCATTGTGTGGGTTTCTCTCATGGCCTTGGTAGGATTTGTAAATCCCACAGGGACAGGGAAACAGATGCTATGTGTTTTCCTCTGTCTGCGAGTTTCCTGTTACCACCCGAAACAGCATCAGCATCTCACCAGACGGACCCCCTAACTCAAAAGCCTAGGTCATTTACAAGTATGGATTTACAGGCACTAGGTCACACAGTTCCTACCATGAAGGTGCTTGCAAAATGCAGGCTCTCTGGAGTGCCAGTGGGGAAGATGAATGGATATCTCAAGAGATACTAGTGTATACATGATTAAAAAACAAACCTTGGCACAGAAGCAGCTTCTCTAGTCACACATTTATCCTGGGGAACAGGAAGGAGAACAGGTGAAGCTGACCATAGACCACCAAAAACCCAGTAACTGCTCAAATCCCTGTCTCCCTGGAGCACACTTCTTTGGGGTTGTCTAAGAGCCCTGAGGGAGGCTCAGTGATGAGCTGTGTAACAGATACACATGAGGTAATGGATCAGCCACAGGAGGCAAACAGGGAAGACAGACTCACCTCTAGAGAAGAAGGTGCTCACCATGAAGTTGAAGGAGATAGAGGAGATGGAGAATATGGCGAGGAAAGTGAACACCAGTGTGGGGTCACTGTTGGTAAGCACTGCTCCCTGCTCGCTCACCTACCGAGAAAATCCTGTTATGCTTGCAGCTGATGAAGTCGGCTACAGCTGCAGGCACATATAGGCAGCCAAGGCCTGATGTTTTCCATCAGTTAAAAACAAACCGAGAGATAGATAGAGAACACCCAGGCCCTCCCTGCCAGCCCAAATGGCAGAAGTGTGGGCTATCCTCCTGTAGCACAGGATCTAAGAGGCAGGGGACCTCTTGCTTTCCACCCATGACAGCTGCCTCCTGTTTCTAGTAGTGCTGATACAGAGAAGCAGGAGAGCCTGAGTTTCTCCAAGGATTCACAGACTCAAGAAGAAGACTTCCTGCTAGGCCCAAGAATACCTGGACCTTCCCTGCACCTGCCTAGCTCTAACCCTCCAATCTCATCCTGATGCTGGGTGACATAGGCAGTGTGAAAGGCTGTTAAAGCACCTAGCCCACTTGTTGGGAGTGGGTGGGGGGGTCAACCTTCTACAGTCAACAGCGGCACAGGGCCCAGCCTGAATGAATGAATCAAGCTCCTGGGTGCATTCCCAAGTGCATTCATCCTGCACAGAGCTTAAGCTCTACCCACCCAGTTAGGCAAGGAATTGGCTCAGAGAAAGGCTCTCTGTATTAGGCACATGGAAGAAGGAGGAATTCTGAATTACCAGGATAGTCCTCCTTCTCCTCAGCCAACAACACAGTAGACTTGTGATCCCCATGCCCAGCCAGCACAGCAGTACTCACCTGTGCAATGTGGGCCTGAGGAAAGATACTCACCTTCACACAGAAGAGCACTGTGACAAAAAACACAGACACCAGCAGGAAGAGGAAGAACATGAGGAACCAGGCGCTCCAGTGCAGCCAGTTGCTGAGGCCCATCATGTGCATGTACTCCTGTGGAAAGGTCAAGCTGTTACCCAGAGCTGCACCCACACTTCCTGAGCAAAGGGGCCCAGAGTACCTCACGTGGCAGTGAGCAAGGCCAGGCACCCGTTATGAAAGTGGAAACGGTGGCTGTGTCGCTTCAGTGCTGCTGAGGGATAAGGTAGCCTCAGCAACTAGCAGCCCTATGCAGCCTTCAATCTCATACACAGCCTCCATCCTCATACAAGGCCTCCTCCCTGAACAGAGGCCACCATCACAGCAGGAAGTCATGCTGAGAGGGATGAGGAGAACAAGGTTTCCCTGAAGTGCTAAGCTGGATCCAAAACCACAGCAATTCAGGCTGGTGGGGCCGCTGCAGTCATTTGGCAGCAAGGTAGACTGGAGGGCAGGACAATCTAACATCCTAGAGGAAACCCAGCCCTGCACCCTCAGGCCTGATGTTGCAACCATGACACTAGCTGAACTCCTAACCACCCACATACCACAATCTAGAAACACAGATTGCTAAATTTAAAAGAAATCTTGCTTCCCACACACCGAATTCCTGAATCCACAAGAGCTGTCCTCTCAAGAAGCCACTTTTCAAAATAGCCTCTAGTCCACAAGAAACACCAGTCTTGACATCCAACAGCACTGCTAAGCAGATAAGGCTGCAGAGCGAGGAAGAACAGAGCTGGGTTCCAGCAAAAGGATTAACGACATTCTTCCCTAAAGTCTGCTAATCCTCTGTCATCCCTTCTCCCCACCTGCCGCTTGCTGGTTCCAAACCTAATGGGAATTTTGTTCCTATCCAGTTCTTTTAAAGGAAGGATCTGTTAGAAAACACGGCATAGTGAGGGCAGTAAAGCAAGGAAGGCAAGCACAACGCACAGAGCTGTCTACACTGACAGAAATATGGGTTACAGACCAGTGGGTGCTTATTACTTTGGAGATGTTGTTCCCTCAAGAAGGAGGTCTCAATGGCACAAAGCAAGGGGAAGCTCTTCCTGGGGCATTAAAGCCTACAAAAGGGGCAGCATGGGAAATACCAGTCCACATGACCTGCTTATGTTACCTTCAGCTTCTTCTCCTTCTCATGCACGACAGCACGGACGATGTTGAGTGAGGTGTAGGTGAAGCTGAGCATGAGCAGCAAGGGTAGCTGGTTCTGGATGGCAAGAAGGAAGAGGTCATTGACATATGACGGGTAGGGGAAGCGCTGTACCACCACAGTGATGTTCTCCAGCAGGCTGGCACTGGTGTCATTAGTGTGATATTGTATGATGGCTCTATCCAAGGCATGTTGCACTGCCAGGAAGCCTTCCCGGATATAACCTGCATGGCAAAACAACACGAGAAAAATGTGTGCATTTTCTATGCAGATCAATTCAAAGGGAGAAAAGAGCAGCACAGACCTTTTCAGGAAGAGAAGTAGCCTCTAAGAGAAGGATTGTTTGGGAAGAATAGAAGAGAAAAAATAGCTCTTAGAAAAGGAAAATAAGTATCACCATCAAAATACTCTTTGTCATTTCAGTTGGCATAAAAGGGCTTGGGAAGGATTAAAATCAGAGCAATTTAAATCTCTCATAAGCATTTAAAAAAAAGCTGGCAGGAAACTGATTTAAATGGCAATCCTTTTCTGCCCCTGCTTTTTATTTTTTAAGGAAAGTGATTCTCATTTATCACAAATGACAAAAAATATCACTGAACTGAGTTTTTGTATGAAATTCTGGCCTTTTTCAGTAAACCAAGGGAGTACGCAATACTGAAGTAGGTTTTTCTGGGGAAGAATATAGCCCATTTTTCACATAATTGGCTTAAATTTTTGTGCATTAGAAAATAGCATTTTTTAAAAATACTATTCTATTGTTACATGTGATTTCCACCACATTACCTGAATGGAAACTAGAATTCCCTTTAGAAAGCTCCAAATCAGCATTCTGAAAGTTACTTGCCCAAAACATCCTGGACAGATATGGAAAAGGTGGAAAAAAAGGGAGTTCACTGACAATGATTTATATCAACTGATTGACTAAACAAATATTGTAGTAAGGGAGTTGATCTAAAAGTCTCTGTTCAATCTAGTAGATACAGTGCCTTCATGCTGTTTTACCTACATCCTCTGAGAAAAATCAGTTTGCCCGCTTTCCCAGTCTCCTAATCTTTTTCTTGATGTAGCTACTGAACCAAATGGAATAAGAAATTGAATAGAGGGAAACATCCTTTTTGTAGCCACAGAGGAAACTCCAAAAGTCAAGGACTGGGCTGGTCCTAAACCAGTGCCAGCACCTGGAATTTCACTGCTGTTTCCCACTCAGTGGTTTGGCTTTCTTTATAAACTTGTGCTAAAACCACAGAATTGCTCTGTTTAGTTGCGACGTATTTCTGGAGTATCATAAGACCTAAACAGTCCGGACCTGAAATAAATTTTCCACTAAAAACACATTTAAAATACGAAAATAATACATGTTTAAATTTTAAAATTCAAGTAAATAAAATTTATTCTTATCCAACTACTTTCAACAGAGGCATCCTTTCCAAACAGATGCTCTCCCTAAAGGCTTTGTAGAGCCTTTAGGAAGATGACTGTCATCCCACACCTCCATTTTGTTCTAGAGCTGTACTGGTTAAAGCAGTGGGAAGCAAGCCCTGCAGCATCCACGGCATGCAGGGCACAGTCATCAAGCACACAAGGAGAACTTGTTTATCTGTTAGTAAGAGACTGACAGAGATGATGTTGACCCTTTGCCTCACAAATCCCCTGCATTTTTAAAGCCCATATCCTGCCCTTCCTGGCCTAGTGAGCTCCCTTGCCAGCTGACAGCAACTGGTGGAGGGAAATGCTGAGGAAAGCCTCATTTCTGCAGCTGGCTGCTGTAGGACTAGGCTAGGTGATGGCCAGCATTTCCCAAGAGATTCTAATTTATGGGATATTTATTTATACTCAGAATCTCAGTGAATACTGTACAGTGTATCACTATACAGAAAATAAAGTCTGTCTTACAGACTGGCAAATGATGTATGGTGGAATGAAAGCAAACCCTCACCTGGTGTTCCACCATCTGCAAACTTGGCCTCCCTGGGACCGGGCAACTGGAAAAGAGGGAAGAGGTAGCTGGTGTGCCAGTCACGGTCAAGGTTAGGGTTTAAGCCGGTCTGCTCACTCCGGGGKGCATTCCTTGGGCTGTATTTGAAGCGCAGTTCATAATCAACCTGCAAGGAGCACAGAAAGGAGTTCTGTGTCACAGATTAATCAGAAAGAGGAGCAATTCCGTGCATCACCAAGGGCCAGAAGAGGCTGTCACCCTCATATCCTTCTTCACGTTGACCCGGCCCTTCAAGCACTTGCACTGAGCCACTGTTAATGGCTTGAGAGTCAACTCCTCACCCTCCAATCAGGCTTTGTAAAGTGCTGATGGAAGAGCTGCATGTCTGGGCACCCCTACAAGCATCTGGCTGCATTGAGAGGCCTTCTGGAAGCCAGGATGCTTGGCATCAGCCCCCCTCTGCCAGCAGCTGTCCATCAAGGTTAAAACAGTCATTCTCCCTCTGTAGGATGTGGGGATCTGGCCCCAGCTGCTCACCTCTGAGCTGTGGTCGCACATTCAGCAGCAATGCTTACCTGGAGGGGCAAGGGGGCCTTGCTCTGACTGAAGTTGTGTTTGAACACAACAGCTGCCAGCACATTGCCTGAGCGGTTGTCCAACTTCACATATTCTTCAAATTCCCTCTCTGAGGAAAAACCTTGAGCTGCAGAGGAAGGAAAGGCAGACTGTGAGCAGCCTGTAGGAGCTGCAGTCCGCAGAGCATGGCATTTCACAGAGCAGGCTGAAACCCAGAAGACAGTCACCACAAATGTCATATTGTTTCAGGACAGTCTTTCTGGGCAGGATGGATGCGCTCCAACTAGAGCCAAAAAACATCATCGGTGTCAGCATGGGGAATTTGTACAGGATGTAGCCGTACCCATCATGGGGAGGGCAGATTTTTTTTTCTCTTCCTTGAGAGCAGAAGATCAGATATCTTTCCACTGAAAATTTCTAGTATTTTCTTGAGCTCAGAACAAGAAATTGAAGTATTAAAATTTTCTGTGCAACAAGATTATCAAATACATCGTTTCAGGGTAGTGACAGCCACTTTATTCAGCTATTTTAAGGCCAGTATGTTTCAACTTCTAGACAGAAATTGCAACAGAAAACGTAACAAAAATCAAAACTAAGTCAGGTAGCTTTAGTAAAACAAAAGCAAAATCACTGCCTTGAAAGTCTAATGAGTGATGCATTCTGGGAAAAGAGCATCAAGATTTATCTTAATAAAAATCAGTCTGAGAAATTCTGGCTACTCTAACAATTATTAGGGTAGAAAACAGACTGATTAGACATAAATTTGTCAAATACATAGAAGAGGACGTCCATTTTTTAAAAACTCAATTTGCTTTATGAGTATTGGATGTTACCCATAACAGCAAGTGACACAGCTGACTGATTGCTGAACAGAAGTCTATGTTTCAAGAGAACTCTTAACTTGAGCTGGCAGCTCAGCCCATAGAAGTGAAGCTGCTGCCACCAACATTGCCACTCAGTGCTCGAGTTAGATGCTGGTCTCTGCACCCTAGTAATGCTTTATCTAGGGAAAAATTCATGTCCTTTAGAAGTTTCATCTCAGGAACTTAGAATATCCTACCTACAGGTCCCAATTTAGGAATGCACTTACATCACCAAAGCTGTAAGTGCAGTGTTCAATTTAGGCCTCTGAAGCATGCCCGGCTTCAGAGATGCATAAGTCCAAGCCACAACGCCCAGCCCCTGCTAACCTTTAATGTTGATCGGTAAAGCTTTTTCTACTGCCTCAGCAATGTTCTTCACAGCACTGCTGTTCGAGGGGATGTACGCCAGCTCCCAAGGGTTGCTTGGATGCCGGTGATAGAAGAATGCTGGCAAGTCATCCACCGACTGGGTAGGGTAGATAGTGGCATTGGGGTGGCTGATTGAATGCACCCGGTGACGAAGTGCAATCAAGATGGCAGCAAACAGCAGTGGCAGACAGATTTCTATGACCGTTACCAAAATCTGCCGTTTCTGTAGCAAGGAAGGAAATAAAAAAAAGAGAGAATAATAAAAGATGTAAGAGATATAAGTAGTGTTAGACCTGCTCAAAGGAGATGAAACACAACAAAGTTCATGGCACATGTATTCCATGCATCAGAAGTATCAGAGGGCTCTTGCATTTTACAGCTCTCAGGGCTGCAAAGACTTCGTGAGCTGCTTTTTTTCTGTAGGAGACCACAAATGAATGAAGCATGTGAATCGACTGTGAGACTAGGCAAGACTTGCTGTTAAATTCAGAAGGTTCCTGCAGCTTTCAGGACTTTCCAGTCAAGGTGTTTTCTGTCTCCTTCCCTAAACATGCTCGGTTTTAAACGGTGTTGCTTTTACATACTTCTCAGCTATGCTGCCACAGAATATATGCATTTAGCTGGTTATTTGCCTTTTCACGAAACTCTTCCAAAGAGCAGGCACTCTTTGATGCCTGCCTAAATCACTCCTGTGAGCAACTGCAGCAATATATCTCAGTGCTCCTGCAAAGAGGGAAAATGCTATGTGGGGACCAGTCGGTATCAGGAGAGCAAAGAGAACAGCTTTTATCAATGTAGGGCAGCTATAACCAATACTTAAAAGGACTAGAAACTAAAAATACTGTAGCTAAATAACAGGAAAGATGGAACAAACAAGCAAAGAGGAGTTAAATTAGAGCACAGAAAGCTAATACAGCCACTGAAACCTTCTGCCAGAAATTAGCAGTTGCATGCAACTAGGACATCAACTCTACACCTCAGCCAGCAGACAAGACCCTGAGAGCACGGCAGCTCTTCCTGCCAAGCCAGGCAAGTGGGTCAAGCAATAGCTTGAGGGACAAAGGAACTCCTCTCACAGAAATCAAAAGTACTGTTCGCTGCAGCTTTTCCCCCGGCCCTCAGAGACCACCTGTCAGAAGGTGAATAACACCTGAGAGCCTGAAGAGGCAGGTGGAGTAGCTGGCAGGTGACAGCAAGGTGTCAGGGAGAGTGCAAACCAAGTGCATCCAGCAGTGTGGCAGCAAAGGAGTCCCATGCCACTCAGCTGCCTCTTGCGGCATCTGACACGCTTGCCCGGCAGTAAGCGCTGAGCAGGATGCTCAGGTCTGGCCTAGGCAAGATAGGAGAAGCAACTTTGCCCTCAAAGCTTTTAGCTACATGTGACAGGTATCCTCAAACAGCACGAAAAACATATCCAAGAGCCGAGGTTCTACTTCTAAGATCCGTCTGCGCTAAGCACATCAGCTCACTTACTTTTTAAATTCAAGTTCAAGCCACTGGACAATTCAGTACAGTGAATGCACTTGAGCCGCAAAGCCAGAACTTTAGCCTCCAGCCCCCAAGAGCAGATGTCTCTAGTTTTCTGTCAATGCTGCCTCCCAGAACACTTCATATTCTCCATGTACTACTAACACATACTACTAACCCAGGTTAACTAGCACTTAAAACTCCACTTCCTCTATCACTGGGCAACATGCCCTGCTACAAGGTGGCCAGACAGGTACTGGAGAGCTGAACCTACTTCTGTTTTCACAGAGAGGTCTGGATCTCCAGTGGCTAATTATCTGTCCTCTCTCTGATCAGAAAGCAGCTGCTACCTGCTGCAACAGAGCAGGCAGCAGAAAGTAGCTGTGGAGATTTCTGGCAGAGCTGGAACTGCTGACACAGTTGCAACAAATGTCTCACGTTAAAAAATAGAAACTCACTTCAGGGCTGGCTGACCCTAAACCAAGAGCATTACCTGGCCAGGTGCCTTCTGCAAAGGAAGTACTGATGGAAAAAGGGGCCAGAAGAACAAGGATTCTGTGGATTCAGCCATGAAGCAGGACAAAAGCTGCTGGACTAAAGGGACTAACACCACCAGGTGCAGAGGGTCAGGAACGTAGAAGGAACAGTAGTTCTCAGAGAAATGCAGCCTTGTGGTCCTGCAGAGCAGCTGCCCTGACTTGTTTTACCCCAGGTACTAGGATATGCTGCTAACTACTGGATTTATGCTCATAAAGTTATAAAGTCATGCTCCTTTCCAGGAGAGGGGAGCGGTGAGCGCATAAAATGTCAAACAATAAACCCATAAAAATGTGGAACAAGCTGGACTGGGTAATGTCAAGGGAAACCGAGGCAGGGCTTGCTTGCATAGCTTTTCTTGGCTGCTGGAGGACCCCCATGCAGTGGACAACACAGAGCCAGGGGAAAAGGCACTTTTGTACCTGCTTAGCTCTCTTTCTACATAGGGAAACCATACTTCAGGAGAGCATGAGCAAGGGTGTGAAGGTAAATCCAGCTGCCTCGATTCCTCTTGTAAGCTGAGCCACCTTTACTGGCTGCGTGTGACCTTAGCCCGGGCCACATGCAAGATCAAACACGTTAAACTAAACCTCATTTACTGCAGTTTAAGCTAATCAGTTTTATCTGGCAGTTGGGATAGGCTATGAATACACCCACTGCCAAAACAGGCAGCTCAGCTCCCCGCTGGGATTCATAGCACTGCTCATTTTGAGTGTATGCCCAGAGCAGAAGCAGCAACACTTACCTTTTCTGAGGGCTCTTGCTAAAAAAGGCTTTAAAAAATCATGGTGTTGCACAGCCGTCCACTGGACTAGAAAGAGCAGCAACAAAGGCACATGAGGCAAGAGAAGCACCAAGACATTTTATTCCTTAACTTGCTGTCTCAGCAACTGTTTTTTATGTGGATGGTCCAGCTCCTCCCTGACATCTCCCCAAAATTGGGTGTTGCTAAACTGCCTCCTACTTGGCATACTCTTATTCAACTTGTCTGCTGGAAGCTGCAATGCAACAGTCCAGATTGCAGCTTAGCATAGAAACCATCTCTGCTGTTATAAACAAAGATGCCCAGACTCTGGGCATCTGCATAAGGTTAACACTCTGCTGGGGCGTGAGCCCCCATCCGTGTGCCTTTGACTGCTTCCCCTGCCTGCTTCCATCCTAGTATGGACCACAGCTCTGGATGTATGAGCACTCCAGATAGCCCCGCAGCTGCTACGACGGCTTGTTCTGAAGCTGCATGTGCTAACTGCAGGTCTCTGTCACACAGTCCACTGAGTTACACCTCATGGGCCCTCTGCAGATCAGAACATGTTTTTTTATTTTTCAAGTGGAAGAAAAAGAAGCAAATGAGACATCCTAGGATCCACACGCAGTTTCTGCAGGAGTGGGAACTGAGCCCAGAGCATGAGCCATCCTGATTTCTCAAGATCTCCTGGAAAGGGGGAGACAGTTTTGCACTGCAGCAATTGGCTCAAATTTGTTCTTCCCAGGTTTGCTCAGGAGGTGGGTGTACAGGCATCTTGCCACACAGCTTCTCCCTCGCATTGCCCCAGTGTTCAATATCTGTTATTAAAGCAGGCAGCCCATCTCTGGATTTCTCCTTGGAGGGGCAAAGAGCTACCTGCTGCCTCCCACCTAACCACATCCAGAGAGCAATCACAGCCATACCTATTACACACAGCTCCTTGCTTAGTATTTCCTGCTGCACAAGAGTCCCTGTGGACCTTGGGACTCAATGACCATCTGACATTGTGTCAAGGTCAAGGTGGTAGCCCTAGGTGCAAACCCATTGGCAGCTCCAGCACTGCAGCCAGGAAGCATTGGGGCAGGGAGCAGAAGTGTTTTTAAAAGGTCACGTTCATAAAAAGTGAATGTTGCAGATGTCTGATGGTTTTATAATGCAGCTCTTGCAGAACAGCTGCCTCCTGCTGATTTACTATCATATTAACTCTCTAATAGTCCCTTGGACTTTCTCCAGAAGAGTTGCCTGGCTCCATAAACTCAGAAGCTAATACACAGTTACAAGCACAGGCTTTTGCTCCTGCAGAAGTCATTTAAGCTTCCTTACTTCAGAGGCGACAGGGACACTCATCTATAATCATCACTATCAACTGGTCAGTTCTGTCAGCTTTAAGCAAGTCACATGCCCCAGCCCTTGCATAGAGCATCCATTTTTAAATTAGCCTGCTAATAATTTGTGAGCTTTACTTCTTTATCAGGAGCTTATTTTCTGATGGTTACTTAGAGGAAGTAAACACTGCAGGGTATGTTCTGGTACCGTAGGTCTGAGTCATTTTGTGCCCTCAGAAAATATGCAAAGGTGAAGGGACATACCCCTGCCCCAAGATACACCTAGAGGAAGGTTTTATTCCACTGCCAAAAGGAAAGAAGGTTGTTCTGCATGCTGTTGGTGGTGTACACAAAGAAACTCACAGGGTCTGTGATCATGCTTCACACTAGTCTTTAGAGTATGCTCCTGACAAAGGCCTCCAACTTGGATCAGTTCTTGGTCCCCTTAGATCAAAGTTGATTTCTGCAATCTGTTCCATGCTCCATGCTATGCTGCAAGCATGGGCTGCAGGCAACCCAGCAAGCCCTCCTCTCTTTCATTTGTTTATTTTTAAGCAGCATTGCACTGATCTGCAGCATGGTAACTGAAACTGTAAGGCCAGACTGCACTGAGATCTGCTCTCCCTCTTTCACTGCCCTCTGCAAGGGGCTGGCTCCAGATCCCACTGTGAATCTGCAGGATCTGCCAAGGAACGTTTGGCAAGCTACTTAAAGGAGCTGTAGCATATTTCAGCAGCAGGCAAGATGCTGCAGGTCAACAGGCCAAGGAAGTCAGTGCTGTGATGCAAAACAAATGCTTATTTTGGAGCCCATGGTTTGTATGTTAGCCTTAAGATCCCTAAATACTTCATAACTAGCTAGTTCCTAAGCACAGAGCAGGACTAAGAGCAGATGCCAGGACAAGGGTGGTTTAAGGCAGCCCACAGACCCATAAAAGTTGCTTCTGAAGACTGCAGAAAGTAATGGAGAAAAACCCATTTGGGTCTTGGTAAGTTTACAGGCATAGCACAGCAATCACCATCTCCAGAAAAGGATGTAGAAGAATCTATGTAATAAGATGGCTGAGGAAAAGCCACAGCTGCACCTAAGGGCATATGGGCTATCCTGCCCCTTGAGAAGGGGAAACTGAACTCACAGCCCTATTTCAAAAGTGAGAGGAACCAATAAATTGTGTAATTGCAGTCGAAGGGACAGGGATGCAAGGTAATTGAGCACAGACCCCTGTCCATCTCCCCCAACAAAAAAAGACACCATAGGCACAAATAGAGCCATCTTGGGCCTACAGAGAAGGTTCACCAGGGAACCATAGGCACAAATAGAGCCATCCTGGGCCTACAGAGAAGGTTCACCAGGGAATCTAGGTATTAGGAAAGCTCTGAAGGGATCACCTTTAAGGGATGACATAGGCAGCTCCTCTGCTGCAAGCGCTGTGCCAACTTACCTGCAGGATGTAATTCTTCCAGAGAAGCAGCCCAAACTGCCTGAGTACAACCATTCTTCCATTAGAAGAGGTCCGCCACCACTTTGCAGGACTCTAGAAAGCAGAACCAAGAGAAGTGAACAACATATATTAAAAAATTCAAGCAGCTTTCCACCACTGAATCCCAGAAACTCCCTGGAAAACCTTGCTCCTGGGTTTTGGTTGTTGCTTAGTCCCCACATCCAAGTTCGCTGTTTCTAAAAGGACAGGAGCCCTCCCAGGGCAGTATAAGCCAGAAAGCTTTCTCCACACTTGGCTGCATCTCCACTTTCAGCTTGATACTCAGGAACTCTTGTAGTGTGGGAAGAATGCAAGCTTGAAAGCCCTGTGCTCTCCTCACCGCTCTCAAAGCTCCCAACAAGAAAGTTTGTCTTCTGCGATGAGCAGTACTGCTCCACTAGTCTTTCACCAACAGCATTGTGGCAACCAGTTTAGCATGAAGCATTGACAGCTCATAGCAAGGACCAACTTAACAGCCTGAGACTGAGATACTCACTCACTAACTCCACCAACAACATCCTGGAAGAAAAATACTTTGGTCATCTAGGAATATAAGTTTCATTTTGCTACAAGAATACATGCTCTTCCATGTCTTAAGAGCTTCTGACAACTACACCACTAGAAGACCTCCCACTCTGAAGCAGAAAGATGGCATCACAGACCATACTTGTCCGTAACAAATCCAAGTGGCTAACCCTGTTTCCTGTCTGATGTTGCAACAGCTGGCTCTTCTCTGAAACAATGGAAAAATAACTCTCCTGTGCTCCCTCTCCAAGGGTGGTTGTTAGCCATTAAGAGCCAGTGGCATCTTGGTTTCCAGTGTCATCAGATCCCAGTCATTCAGCTGACTTATATGACACCAGTAAGCATCTGGATACAGAGAAAAAGAGGTTGCTGTGTGGAAATCCACCTATAAACACCAAGACATCATAATTACTCAAGTGCTGACACACACCCAACACAGTGAGCCTAATATGCAGGCCATGACATTAGAGAGTCGGCACAAAACATATAGCATTACTACAAGCATATTCATGCTTGTTAGAGCATATAAGCAGCCATGTGAGACGATTACCACTGCACAAGTGGAAGTGAAAAAGGCAATATCCACTTCAAGCACACTTCTATCCCAGAGTCTTTTGCCCTAGCATTTCAAGTAGCTCCTAAAGATTGCTACGAAAAGGAAGCTATTGTGTAGCCTGCAACTCACATCTGGCAGCTTCATCCTTTCTGCTTTGTAGCAGTGTTTTACTCGGCAACAGGTGAATGGAAAACTTTAGTTAAATAGTGGGAACATAGAATTACAGAACCACAAAAAATAGTCCCAGGAAGGCCATGAAACCACTTGCAGAAGTTTATCAGTTCCATTATTTTGGAACTGATAAAGATTTTAAATTGTTCCTCTGACTGTTGGAATGTCAAGGCTTCAGAACTGTTGGTTTGCAACACTAGCAATGCCTTCCCAAAAGATCCTTACTTAAAAGATGAGAGGCAAGAATGAGAAAAGCGCAGGTTATCAGAATTAAAGCACGTAGGAGAAAAGACGAGTGCTGTGGGGTGATACACTTCATTCTGCTCTTTTTGAAAGAATCTCACAGCCCTCTTCCCAATTCCAGTTGAACTCTCGCTCCAAATTGTTTTGATCCCTATTTGCAGAGAAGTTTCCTGATGAAGTATTACTGTCATACCAAGAAATGAGCTGCAATTACATACTCCTGCTAAGTTATCTAGTAAAGCAATACAAACAAGTGGCCAATCCTAGCATGAGCAGATGCAACAGCCACAGCTGTCTGACTTAGGACCATTTTCATCAGCGTAATTATGACCCCAGGACACCTGAGATGAAAAGATAGCGCACAGCCCCATTGAAGGCTCAGAAATTTGTCCTGCTCTTATGCAGTATGCCAAGCAATTATCTTCTATGTATCTACCTAAACCTGAAGGTCTTGTGTCAGGTAGCCAGATTCACTTCTCCACTACATCACATTCCGAAGCTGGGATCAAGAAATGCAAACTGCTAAACTGTGGGAAACAAGCTATTGAGCTGAGCAACTCCTCTGTCTGCTTCATCAGAGACTGAGCAAGCAAAAAATCCATCTTTCTTCTGTGAGATGGCTCATCTGGGCCCTGGCAGTATCGGACTATCAGTCAGTTCGGCTTTATCCTGGCATGAGCAGCCTCATTCCACGAGCAGACAGCTCTCAGTTTTTAACTCAGAGTTACTCTTTGCAGCTGAGCAAACCTATGCTTAAAACTCCAGCCTCACAGTTTGATTTGTGAGCTGACAGCACTGAAGGTCACTACAGACTTGGAGAAGGAAACATTACAAACCAGCAATGCTGCTGGAGACAACAGCACATTCTCCAGGTAGCAGGCACCTGTCCGCTCTCATACACCTGCCCATGTTTAGAGACATCTTGCGCTTGTGCAAGTGAAGGTTGCAATGTAGGGTGGATTTTGTTTGCAGCAGATACTACATTAAGCCATTACTTGCAGAGATACCAAAAAGCCAGCTCTGATCACATGTTAGGGTGATTAACTGTGCTGGGAGTGTCGCAAAGACATGAACTAGTGGTGGGGTGGAGCACAGTGACTGCTGACAATCATGAAGTCTCCAGTGCTACCAGCCCCCTCTGCCTTTACATCCTGTGCAATGCCACTGTTTCTCAGTCATTGCTCTCATGTCACGTTGGGAAATGCTGCAGCGGGATCTCACAGATGGTGGGATCCAGGAGCAATAAGAAGATGCTTTTCCCTCCAATCCTAGCAGTCCCGAAGGCTGTTAGTTAACAACAGGAGCAACCACAGACCTGGAGGATGGGAAGGGACACAGCACAGTCTCCAGGCATGTCCTGTGTCAAGTTGGTGTTGCTACTCTGGACAAGGAGGTGGCAGGGAGGGGGACAGTCTTTCAACTTTCCTGACACACTGGGTGGTTCTAGGAGCTCCATGGCAAATGCAGGCCTTCTTCACTTCTCTCCGCAGTCACTGAACAACAAGCATTCCCGTATCAGAACATACACAAAGAACTACATATTACCCAAGAAAATTTTCCAGAGCCCCTTGGGCAAACATAGCCCAAAATGACCACAAGCAGGGACAGCCATCAAGGCTTTGCTGGCCTGTTAACTGGCTTGTCCTTGGTGTTGGAGGTCTGCAGGCACTGCACTGACTCAGAACAAGCCTTCCTGCACCTGCAGGTTCCTCACTGGGAAAGGATGGAAGAAGCAGAGTTAAATAGAAACTGAATATGGGCAAGAAGTAGACTGAGATACCTTTCCTTGAGAGCTGGGATGGAAACAGGGAAAGAATAAATTCTCAGCAGCCTGCATGAGCATGCACAGCAGCAAGGAGCACTGGGCATCCAGGACTGCATCTGTTCATGGAGTCACTGCAATCATCCAGTCCCTTCCGTCTGTGGCGCAGCCAGGCAGCGGAAACAGGAAGCGCTGGACTGCCTGCCTTAAGCCGATGATCATCTCCCAGCGCGAGATGACACAGTTGGCTTGTACCTTGGCAAAGCACAGGTTATTCTTGTAAGTTATGCAGAGCCTTTTCTAGAGCTCCAGCCTGCACAGGGATGCCTGCCTCACCCCCAGCTGAGTTTGCAGGCTGCCTGTGTGCAAAGACAACTCTTCCTCCTACTGATTCTAACGGGACAGATTGGGTGCTGCTGCCCTACACAAGCATAGCAATTGCTTCCTACCTTACAAGACCAAACACCCTCCCAGAGCGGGGTTTCCAAATAGAAAGCTGCGATAATACAATGTATCACCTCAAACCTCAACAGAGAATTCAAAGTTTCAAAATGAAACAGCCAGGCCAACAAAAGGAGAAACTCCAGGTTAACTAATCACTCTGCTTGATCTTTACTCCAGTATCAAGGAATGGTAAAAGCGCATCACATGCACAGTATTGACAGCTGAATTACTGCTCCACAGCAAGAGCAAATGAAAACCAATGTAGATCTGCAGATCAACAAGCACCTATTCATCTGCTCTGCTCTGTGCAACCTGCTCTACACAACTAGCTCTCTGAGCCCAACACACGGAGCAAAGCCAACCTATGCAAATGTCAGCCCCGCACAGTAAAGTATTCTCTCAGTTTGGCACTCACCTTCCCATCCCCAAAATCAACAATTGTGCATTCCCAGAGCAAGAAACACACAGGTTTTGCTATTCAATGTGGAGATACCAGATTCATGCAACAGTACTATCTGAGCATGAGTGTCCTGCTTCACACACAAACTCAGAAGAACCAGTCCACTCTGGCAGCCCAGTGAAGCTAATCAGATACAATCCTCTTCAGGCAACAAGCAGAGGGGAAACAGCAAATGGGACTTTTCAAACACTGCTGCTGCTAGATTTCAGTTTAAACACATTCAAACTCACTGCATGCCCTCTTAAGCACCATGTCTCCAGCTGGCCTCTAGTCCACATTTGCCCTGCCTGAAATGTCATCTGTTTACCAAAGGAAAGCATGAAAGCATGCAGGCTTTTTCTAAACTGAGAGGGCCTCTCTCAAGCCCCCCAAACCCATGTGGCTACCTATTGCACACAGCAAAGTACATGACAGGATCTGACAGACATTCAAAAGGACCACCTAGCAGCAGAAAGCTCCTTCCTGCACTCATTTGAAGGGAATGGAGAGCTGAACACATTGGAGGAAAACCACAGTCTCAGCAAGTACTTAACAGCAAAGTAAGCACCAGTCAGGACAGGCTGCAAATCGGTTTTAGACTTCAAGCCAGATCAAAGCCAATCAATCAGACATCTCAAATCGGCATTCACAGCTCAGCAGTGAGTAACCTCAATTCCCATTATCTCCAGTTTGTGGCAATGTTTTGGTTTGTATTAGAGAGAAGTCAAAACTAAGCACAGAAGGACCATCAGAGTGCCCTGAGATAAGAAACTGAAAATGGTAAATTGGGGCACAACAGCCAAAACAAGCCCAAGCACAGAAGGGCTTTAGATGGCTGCAGAAGCAATGATAACTCACCAAAGGGAATTAGACCATAAATCAAAAACTGAGGCAGCTACATCTTGCTGAGCAACCAAAAATAAGATTTTGAAATGCCCTGGGGAATGCAAGAAGAAAACTTTTGCCTTCATATTCAGGCTGGGAAAGATGTTAAATTTTTTGCTTGATTGTTTCAATGAAGGAAAAGGCAACAAATCAGTGYAGAAACAAAGGCTGCTCCCCTAACAGAAATCTTACCTCCTGCTTCCATGTCTCTCTGGCTTACTCACCCTGTCGCTCTCTCAAAATGTGAACTGGACACGTTCTGACCACCAGCGCTGCTACTACTGCTGTGATCAAAGCTGTTAGGTTTCTGAGAAAATGTCAAGCAGCTCTTGAGTAATATGAACACTACACAAAATAAGAAAACTTCATTATTGCCAAATTTATCAAGCTCTTCAGTGTTCCAAGAAAATCAGCGTTGAACCTTTCGCTCTCTGGAGAATGAGAGAAGAAAGGTGCTTGGTTAACTCAGGACTACTCCTACCATATTTGAGAGCAAAAAAGTTTTTTGAGGCTTTGGCCATCCACAGAAATAGTTCTTTCAACTCAGAACATGCAAAACCAGAAGGAAAAACTTCTGGAAAGCACTCCCTGGATCAGCCCCAAGTTCTGGGGTTTTGTTGCCCTGGCTTGTGTCCATATGTATGGATGGTTCAGTGTACGGGCCCCTGTTCATTCTTCTGATAAATCTTTCTGCGCTTGACCAAGTCAAAGCAGGTTCCTGGCAAACTTGAGCAGCGGCTATTCGCTCAAGTGTGCAGGGATCATCTTCCACAGGAAAGGAAGGTTATGCATAGCCAGTTCAAGGTGATCTTCAAATATACCGCTGTTTACCTTGAAAGAGGACATCGTGCAACTCACCTGCAACCCTACTTGCATTGCAGCTTCAGTACAGAGGCAGGTCAAGTTACCCTCCAGAAACATTCTTCTACCTGACCTCAGTACTAAGCTCTGTAAAATAAGACTGATTTTCCCCCGAAGTGACAGGAAYAGAGGAAGAGAGAACAGCACTGGCTTGATCCCTAAGTTCCTCCCCCTCACACTGGAAATACCCTGCTTTCTGCACTGGACCACAGATGGAGAAACAGCCTCCTAAATATATGGGTACAGATTTACCCTGGTCAACACCACCAACATCAGCAAAAGTGAAAGAAAGTCCTCCTACATCCTCACCTTCAAGAGACTGGAGGAGCTGAGAGTGAGCCGAGGACACAGCAGTTCAACTCACAACTGAGACCTAAACAAGCCAGCAACATCCTCTTTGCTCRACAAGCCCCTGTGAAACTTCAGCACCAGAAGCAACACAAGCAGGAGTTAATCTCTCACACACTGCCAAACACAGCTCAGAGCAGGATAACCCAGCAGCCGTATCAGCTGCCAGGCCGAGCTAGAGCTCTCCTGTTGGCACAGTTTAGATCAGGACAGGCTGAGCATCGATGGAGTTAAAGGCCACAGTATCCCACTTCCTGACCCACTTCACACACCATCTTGTCATCGAGAGCCTGACACCCCTGGCTGCCATCTCGGTGAAAAGGGCTGAGCAAGTGGAGAAAAGGCCATGTGCTCCTGGGAGCTGGCAATTATTTTAGAGCATTTACTGCATTTCTGTTCTTCTGATGTCCTGTTTCCATAGAAACAAGGCCTGGAAATGGCAGACATTTCTTTTAATCAGTACTACTTTTCTCCCCACCAACTGGAAGAAGAACTGCATCCCTGGAATACCAGCTGCAGCGGTGGGGGCAGTGTGTGCAGCCAGACCTTTTCCTGCTGCTCCACTTCAGAGATCCGGCCATCCACTGCCACCAGAGAACACGCTGTTCCCAGGACGGCAGCCACCTTTTCCCAGAGTTTGGGGCTGGGCTCTCCTGGGCACTGTTCAAACACCAGGCCTCTGCACACTCCCTCCCAGACCGGGARATGTTTCTCTGTTCTTTCCAGCACTGGATGTTCAAAGCTAAACTGAAGTGTCCAGAGTCACCAGCAGCTCTTGCTGCTATTCTTTCTTTTCCTTCTTATCATTACATGAGACGTAAGCATCATGAAAGGGACCAAATCAAAGCCACAGGCCAGGAAACAAAGAATAATATAAAAAACCACAAACAAACAAACAAAAATCCTACTGCAGTAGAAGAGGTTGGGCAAACAGAACAATAAAACTTTCTAGGAGGCTGCAAGTTTGGCAGGACCTGAAAGTCTGCTGACCTAACTCAAACACAAACCACGCAGGCAGCTGCCTGGCGCTAGCAGCTTCACAACCTTCTACAAAGCTATGATTGAACCTCTACGGAGCCGTTGTCTCTGTCCATGAACTTCAAGCCTCAGAACAGTGAAGCAAATGCACACAGCACCTGGGCTAGATCTTGTTTGCAAAACTGGGCAGTYGGTCCTGGGCCTGGTACGCCCCATGACGCCAACCCGCACGCCCCAGAACTGGAGCTGGGCACAGCCCTGGGRAAAGGCCTCTCTCCCAGACCCTGAGGATGAAGCAAGGCAATGACAGATCCGACACACCTAAGAAAGCTGACAAGCTTGTGGGTGGCTGAAACAAGCCCCAGACAACACATTAGACACTTTGGTCAGCAGCAAGAGAGGAGGAAACAAACAAACAACAAAAAAACAAAACCCATATGCTGAATCAGAGCTGTTCGTTCTCTCTTCTTCTGCTTCTTCTTTATTTATTTATTTTTTTTTTAAGAGAGTTTGTAGTTACATGTAACACTGAAGTTACCAAAACGGAGAGTCAAACGTCTCTCCGCAGATTCAATGGCCTCACGGGCAAGGCTGACAAACAAGGCCCAGAGCTTCACATAGGCTTTCTTGTAAACCCATGGGCAAACCACTTACTGCCTCTCGTTTGCCCTGCTAGGGGATAGGAACACAAATCTTTGTAAAAACCTTTGCACAAGCTTGACTTTGGCGATGTCTGAGCACGAGCTATCTGTGTCCCACTGGAGAGCAGAGCCACGATCACTCAACTTCCTTTACTCTTTCACCTGATAAGTCTTATTACTCAGCAGTACTGAAAGCCCAGCAGAGAGAGGGAATAAGATAAGGAAAAGCAGCTATAAAACCACTGTAGCTGGCAGTGTCTCAGAGGGCTTGGACACATTGAGCAGGGTTACGTTAACCGTCTGGGCACACTGCAAGCCTGCAGCAAATAATTTACAGGTTAGGTCCCTTCCCTTAAGGGCTAAATGAATTTGACTCTATTTGCTGTGGGCTAAAAGCATGCAAAGAAAAACTCTGAAGCAGTAGTTTCATGCGTCTGAGCCCTCAAACCTAAGCTGTGGCTTTTCATACTGGCAAGAAGTTGTTTGTATCCCTGGTTCCCGCTTGGTAAGATGCCCCAGGCAGAGCAGCCAAGTGGCAACTGTCTGCTCACTGCCAGCACTTCCAAGAGCCTTTGCATGAACCAGGCACGGATCTAGCTGGCAGGACACTATACAGGGTTGCTTCTCCCACTGCCCTACCTGTAGGAGCCACAGTAAAAGATTCTGACCGGGTTGTTTGACAAATACCCAGCCCTGCTATGGATGCCAGAACAAACTTCCCTCAGTTTCAGGACTGAGGCTGGCACGAGCAAAACAGCAGCCAATATGTCCACTGCAGACTTGCTCACCACAACTCCTGTGAGCAACATGGGAAGCTTATCCTTTGCAGAGGCACTGTACTGCCTTTAAGGGAGTTGAGTACATGTCCTTCTCCTTGAGTAACACTCGCCTCAGGCCAGACTTCAGCAAATCTGAGCTTTTTTCCCCACATCCAGCTCAGCATTTCAAGAGCTCTTTTGATTCTGAAAGGAGAATACTATCCACATGGAGTGTATTTTCATCAGGCTAATGCTTATCTACTTGTTATCTATAYGCAGAGGAAAGAAGAGGGGAAGAAAGGCAGCTTATCACTTCCTGATGCCTCAGCCAAAAATTGTACGTGTTTCAGCCTTAATCTCCACTGTAAATGCAACCAGAGTTTTCTATAACATCCCAAGGTCTCAAATCTAATCCACATCAGATCTCAACAGATCATAACCAGCTCAGCCACGTGCACAGTCCTTTGAATATACATCAATCCCAGACAGTTCAGGCTGTTAAGTATTACTTTAGCAAGGACTGTTTCCCATGCCATTCACTGCAGAGCTCTTCTTCGACACAGACCTGGGGTAGACACTTTGCAGTATGTAGAGCATCTGGGTACCCAAATGCCAGAAGAAATGACTTCACCCCTCTTTGTCCATAGCAAACCCATGAAAGCATAGAAGTGCCACTGGCTTTGATTTTGAGAGCCCACCTGATGACTACATGGAGCCAGCTGCGAGGTGCGCTGTGTGTTTGCTGTTCCTCTAAAGAGGACTGCACTTTTTCTCATGTTCGTCATCTGCACGTGTGTGTACAGAGAGAGAGCACTCAAGCATCATGCTGCAAGCCAAGAACCAGCACCCACAGCTAAAGCTTCAAGACAAGCACTCAAGTATCACACAACAGAACAAAGCAACCACGTCCCACCTTCCACATCCCATATCCTGCCTTTGAACAAGGTCGGACAGCCTACTTCACGATACAGCGCCAAATATTTTCAGGCAGTCCCAGGATGCTCTCCCCAGGCAATCTCAATTAAACAGGAAGCCGTCTTTTCCTGAAGTCACAAGCTGTTCTTCTGAGTAGTGATTTAAATCTGCTCTGGCCTGGAGATTCTAAGAAAACAGGCTTCTGCCCTTCGGGCCACTAGCAGGTAGGAGGCAAAGCTGCTCTCTAACATCCACCTCCCCAAGCCCACCAAACGGCAAAAGGCAAGGGAAGCTCTGCAGAGCAATCTGCTTCACTCCTTACCCTCAGCATCCTGTGGAAAGCCCCTTCCTCTCCTCTGCACAGCCGCTTCTCGCCGCTGCAGAACCCTCTCGCACAGCACAGGGTCAGACTTCCACGGGCACTGCAGCATTACCAGGTCACCTCTTGAACAACAACCGAATCTCTTTGCAGACGCGTTTTCCACCAGTGACTGCTTCCTACCACGCTCGCCTGCCCTACCGCACCCTCAGCACTGCCGGGAAGCCCAGCCRGGCCGGGCAGGCCAGCGGGCTCGCTGCAAGCCAGTGCCGTACCGTTTCGGCAGCTACATCGTTGAAGGGGCTCCTCGGCATTTCACATGCAGCCCGTGCAAGGCAGGATGCCCGAGAGCTGCCTGCCAGAAGAAGTAATGCAAGAAAAGTGGCGCAGAAGGAACCCAAGGGGGAGGGGGGAAATTAAATAAATAAAAATTGRATGATCTCAGCTACTGCTTGCCGTTTCACAGAATAAGAAGCGCGGCCCCCCGAAACGGGACCGGGGCACAAGGCCGGGACTTGCCTGGCCCCAGTGGGCACAGGCCAGCGCYCAAGGGCCCCTGCCCTGCCCAAACACTGCCCTGCTCTCCCCGGCCGCCCTGCGTTCAAGAGGCCTCTCCCGACCCTGCCCAACACGCACCCGCTGCCCCCCTTCCCCCAAGCGCTTCTGGCCTCTCGAAAGCCCCAGTTATCGCTGTGAAAATATTGATCGTTT
>NW_028186369.1:751569-901771 GCF_003343005.1 Rhea americana | reverse complement strand
GGCGCAGCACGTGCGCGTGCGTGCGAGCACACCCGGGGCATGGCGTGGGCAGGGGCATGGGCGTGCAAACAAGTGTGTCTGCTCGTACAGGACACTGCACGTATGGCTTTGGGCAAGGGGCATTGCACACGTGTTGCCTGCACGCTTGTGCATTGCACGTGCATGTGTGTGCGCACACATGTAAAAGGCATTGCACAGGTGTATATGCACACGTATGTATATTTACATAGCACATTGCACATTTAWGTGTGCATGAGTGTGCGTGTGTGTGCAGGGAATTGCACACGTGATGCACAGGGCATTGCATATGCACAAGTGTGCATGTGCACATGTGTGTGTGTGTGTTCAGGGCTTTGAACCCCCATGTACGTGCACATGTATTTTCTCAGGGCATTGCACATGCGCATGTGTCCACATGTGGGTGGATAAGGGGGTTTGCAGCATACTGCATATGTGTTTACATGYGTGCACATGTGTGTGTGCACATAGGGCATGAAAGCATGTGCGCGTGTGCAAGRGCATTACAGGAGTGTGCACATCTGTGTGCATCCACAGCGCATAGCATGTCGGTGCATGTAACTCATTGCACACACACACACAAGTAGGGGTGTTTGTTCGTGTTTGTGCAGGTGTGCAGCAGATCGCACGTCCATGTAGAAGGAATTGCATGTGGGGGAGGTCCAAGAGCTCAGAATAGAATCTGRGTATCTGAARGGGAATCACAGAATGGTGGAGGYTGGAAGGGACCCTGGAGAGGTTTGCGGCTCTCGTGCATACGGGGCAGTGCTTGACCTCTCCCTGTGCCAGCATGCAGAAGCTCGGAACTCCCCGCCAGCCCCATAGTAGAACCAGCTTCTCCCCCTGAGCCCCAAGCCCTGAAAAGTCCTGAGATCATTGTCATGTGTGTTAGCCGCTTGCTCAATTTTTCCTCAGCGGTCATTTGGGCTACAATGTCTTTATTTGCAGAGCCGGAGCCCAGACGCTCCTACATGCTCRGAGCCCTGGCCCAGGATGTATGTCAAGATGCACTGGGAGGAGACAGCCAGCAAAGTGCGCGTCCCTTTCTGCACCATGCTGCTGTCCTTCCTTGCACGGGAAAGGATTGGCATCCTYCTGCTTCAGGGAGCAACACAAGTGCGCGTCCCTGCAGCTCTCTATCCCAAGACTGTGAGGAAGAGTGGGCTGAGCTGTGGCCTCCCCTCATTTTTTGAGGACCAGCACGAATGGAGCTGGCTCACTTGCTTTGGAGTGAACCAGCTGTGCTCATGGGAATGAAGCTGTTTGAGGGCTACTTAGCTCCCAAGCGGCRTCTTCTAGATAAGGATAAAAGGGCTGAAGGAGGAAAGGATTTTAAGTGGTTCSCGTCCCAGAGCTCACCTTCCCCAGGGTGCTTTTCCTGGCCCCTCCTTGAAGCCGGCTCCAGATGGCAGTGAAGGAGCACAGCCCGTTGCACCACTCTGCCCACTGCCAGGTCCTGACGCTACCATCCACCAATTTGGAAGGACCAAAAAAAAGCGGGGGCGGGGGGGAAGACAAGGGTGATGTTTTCTCAATAGGAGAGAGAGGAAGCTGCAGCATCAGCTTCAAAAATAGCACTCGAAAAACAAAGAGTAAACACCCTGTGACTGCACTTGCCAGGACTTGTCCTGCAAAAGCAGGGGAGACTCCACACACCAGGGATGGAAGGTCTTGGCTCAGCGGCTTTGCCAGCAAGGGATCACAGCGTGTCCCAGCTCTCCTGCATGGCAGAGCTGGTGGGATTTGTGGTTTCTGGAAGAGAAGCTGAAAAAGAAGCTGCTAACACAACATGGTGGGAGGAAAGGGRGAAGAGCATAGCAGGCTGCACCTCCTTTTAGTAAGGAAGAAGTGTCCCCACAGACTTGCCTGTATTTTCCTCCCAGCAATGAGTGTCCTGCCCTGAATGCAGTACGAGAYCTACAGGTAGCAGTTGCTCACCAGTGCCCATCTGAAGAGCGTGGCCCTCTGCAAAGCAATACAGAGATTGCTCCCAGCACGTCCCTGGATTTTTCAATGGACACAAGTGGAGCAAGAAGCCTGTTTTCCAGAGGAAAGCAAGCAGCTACAAGGACCTGCCCATGCAGGAAACCTTTTCTACTTGCAGCCTGCAGCAAAGTTGATTACTAGGCTCAGAAAGASTAAGGAGTTATCACAGGTCAGCGAATTACTATTCCTCAGCGGAGCGGCATACATGCACACTTTGAAATGCAAACAATGCACACTAGCAATGTGCAAGGATAGCATCTACCACCACAATGAGTATGGCCCAGCTGGTGGCTGGTAAATGCCAGCTAATGGCTAGAAATTTCTTAATTTGCTTTCCCCCATCACTTGTAATCATATTGCACAGCACTCACGTGATGCTTGTATTCTACTGCAAACATGATATAAATTGTACGAGTGCAGCTCTCTTACCTTCAGGCTCAAATCCCATTGCTCACTGTGGTGTAGGTGAACACAGACCACATCTCAGGTGATGCCTGCAGTACGCTGCAGTGGCTCATCTGTCTGTCAAAATGCAGAGTTTTACTAGTAAAATCTCCCCTGCCAGTTCTTTGATTCTGGAATAAGGGTGGCTTTTGGAGTTTAGTTTAAAAATGAACATTGGCACAGTGACACTGTACTAGTGGCATAGCTCTCCTTTTGGGGTGCCAGGCTGTTCTAACATCGAGGTTTACATTTGCACTTCAATACACAACTAAGTGGAGACAAGCAGGCAGGGCTGAGGAAGAGCCCAGCCTTGGGATCTAATCCTGTGCAGAGCTGAGCTCCTTTGTCTGAAGTAATGCAAGCGGGAGTCTGCAGACTGTCAGCAGTGGGTGGCTACAGTCCTCTGACATAGACTCTATGCCAGTCTGAAGTGTGGGGAACAGGGCCAGGAGAGACTGGCAGCATGAGCCTGAGGCTGAAGAATATSTGGGGCAGTCAGTGCCTTTGCAAGCAAAGTCCTCAGAGCTGGAGCCTCATGTAAGTCAGCACAGAGCCACCTCTGCTGCCTTCCCCACGCCTGCTCTGGCCCTGGTTTGACCCTTCCCGATTACTCCTGCCTCATTTTTCCCCTTGACCTTCTCCATTGCCTCATTCAAGTTCTCTTTGTGCCTGCCTTTGAAAGAAAGAACAGAAAGTAAGAGATATTGCAATGAGCCACAGTCAGTGGCATTTCTGTGATGCAGCTTCACACTCAACTGAGAGCTTGCTGCAGTGGTTTATAAAGCGGTATACCCATGTTGGAGCAGAGAAGCAGATGAAACCCATAGGATACAGCAAGAAAATGGCAGTAGGATATAAAGATTGAGGGGTCTGATTAGATTTTGGAAATCTACTAACTACTATTTCTACTACTATTTCTGTTAACTCTTGGTCACTYACTTGTTCAGGAGATCATTGGATTAAGCTGTTCACCATCATCTTCCCTTGAAGGCTGCCACCCCACCCCCATTTTACAGAATCATAGAATGGTTGAGGTTGGAAGGGACCTCTGGAGATCATCTAGTCCAACCCTCCTGCTCAAGAAGGGTCACCTAAAGCTTGTTARAGAGGATCGCATCCAGGCAATCCAATATCACCAGAGAAGGAGATTTGACAATGTTCCTGTATTCCTCCCAAATGTTCTGTGCCTTT
Organism: Rhea americana; assembly: GCF_003343005.1. Classification (NCBI taxonomy): domain Eukaryota; kingdom Metazoa; phylum Chordata; class Aves; order Rheiformes; family Rheidae; genus Rhea; species Rhea americana. The sequence goes on along the minus strand of NW_028186369.1, from coordinate 898,132 downwards.
TTCCACATTCTGTGTACTTCCTTCTTCTGTCTGAATTTTGCCAGGAGCTCCTTTCTCATCCATGCAGGTCTCCTGCCCCCTTTGCTGGACTTCTTACTTATAGAGATGCACTGCTCTTGAGCTTGGCCAAAGTGATGTGGCTGATACACCTGAGGGCTGTGCTGCGATTCAGAGAGACCTGGAGAGGCTGGAGAGTTGGGCAGAGAGGAACCTCATGAGGTTCAACAACGGCAAGTGTAGGGTCCTGCACCAAAGGAGGAATAACTCCATGCACCAGTACAAGCTGGGGGCTGGTCTGCTGGAAAGTAGCTCTGCAGAGAAGGACCTGGGTGTCCTGGTGGACAACAAGTTGGCTATGAGCCACCAATGTGCCCTTGTGGCCAAGAAGGCCATGGTCTCCTTGGGTGCATTAGGAAGAGTGTTGCCAGCAGGTTGAGGGAGGTGATCCTGCCCCTCTCCTCAGCCCTGGGGAGGCCTCACCTCGAGTACTGCATCCAGTTCAGGGCTCCCCAGTATGAGAGCGACATGGAGCTACAGGAGACAGTCCAGCGTAGGGCTTCAAAGATGATTGGAGGACTGGAGCATCTGCCTTATGAGGAAYGGCTGCGCCTGTTTAGCCTGCGGAAGAGAAGACTGAGGGGGGATCTTATCAATGTGTACAAGTACCTGAAGGGAGGGTGTCAAGGGGATGCGGCCGTACCCTTTTCAGTAGTGCCATGTAACAGGACAAGAGGCAACAGGCATGAACTGAACCACAGGAAGTTCCACCTGAATATGAGAAGGAATTTCTTCACTGTGAGAGGGACAGAGCTCTGGAACAGGTTGTGCAGAGAGGTTGTGGAGTCTCCTTTGGAGATCTTCAAGGCCCGCCTGGATGCAACCCTGTCTAACATAATTTAGGTGACCCTACTGAGCAACGAAGTTGGACTAGATGATCTTCAGAGGTCCCTTCCAACCTTACCAATTCTGTGATTCTGTGATGCTTGAATATTAACCAGCTCTCTTGGACACCTCTTTCTTCTAGGGCCCTAATCCATGGGATTCCACCAAGTAGGTCCCTGAAGAGGCCAAAGTTTGCTTTCCTGAAGTCCAGGGCTGCAATCCTACTTATTGGCTTGCTTCTTCCTTGCAGGATCTTGAACACCAACATCTCAAACTCCACCATTTCCCTAGGACAGTTTCTGGCTCAACTACTCCTGGAGGCTAATTCCAGACGTCATCCCATCAAAACTAGCAGGGCGTCCCATGGCACTAGCTGCTGCCCATGAGGAGGCAGCCTGTGATGCACTGTACATTACAACACCTTTTAATGCTGGGCAATGCCAGGCTGCATGTCCCTGAATCATAACTGTAACAGTCTACAGGGTGGGCACCCAGACTACCATGCAAGTAGGCTTAAGGTCCCAGCATTTCCAGGCCAGGTAGGATGACCACTCTCAGCATCTCCCTGGGGAGCTTCAGCTGATGATGGTGTGACAATGCAGCATCAAGCACAGGACGGGAACAAATAAGGCCAGGGCTTTCCTGCTCATCAGCCTCCCATAAAGCCTATTTTTTCCTGCTGGGTTTTGAAAGGTGTGGAATGACGGCGTAGGAGAGGCTGGTGCCACAGCATGGAGGGGACACTTGCCAGCAGACTAACAATGTTCCGCCTTCCTCCTCAGTCTGATTCAGAAATCCTGGCATTATGTGTCCCATACTTCACTTCATGATGAAAAGCATTTTAAACATCCTGTCTGTCCAGTCCAGGCAGTGCCCCACTCTCCATCCTGATCAGCATCACGTTTCTCTGGGTGGGTGCATCCCATCAGTAACGGGGTCAGAGACAAACAAGTATGGCCAGGTTCTGCAGACACCATTTCCCATTTTATACTAATCTCTTCCCACTTGCTGCAATATTGGATTTGGCAACAGGGAACTTTATTTATTACATTAGAGCGCCACCTCCCAGGGAGAGGATCACTCGGATTTTGTATTTTTCATTAGAGCAAGTGACCATAATTGGAAAGATGCTCGCTTCGAGAAGCCTAGTGTGAGGAGTGGTAACTCCCCAGACTGCAGATGTGCTGAGGCCAGGCAACGGCAGGACTCATTAAAGTACCTGCCATATATCCCTGCTCCAGGTGACAGCACTTCTGTGCAACCTTCTGCCTAATGCTTAGGATGCTACAGTCAGCATAATATTAAGGATTTGCTAATGTTTGAGGGGATTCTGTGCACACACACAGATGCTTGGATCCTCCCTGGTTACACGCCCAGGGGTCTTCTCTGCATACCAAGGTATGATGGAGACAAAACCATTTTTCTTGGAAACACTGGTAACATAAAAGAAGGGATAAGAGTTCCCATTTGATGTCCATTCTAGGGAAAGATGTGTCCTTAACATTTCCTAAGCAAGACACTGGCAGTTCTCCAGCTCGTCTCCCCAGTACCTGGAACACCAAAGCAATGTTAAAGAAGATGCTTAACTTCTCAGCATTGCCATGAGGGACAACTGCACAGGCTCTAGAGAGGAGAGGCTTTTCTTTCATTCCCTTTTTCTCCTCCTGCTCCCCTGCCTGCATCCTCGCTTTCTGCTAGCTAGAGGCTATGCAAGCTCTTGTGGGCATTTGTGCCACCTTTTAGCAGGGGAGAGCTGGGAAGGGGAGCAAAAGGAGGGGGGAAGCTTGCGTGAAGATGGCTGAACGGGGGCATCTAAGAAACAATACTGCTGTTGCCTGAGTGTGGGTGTTTATTGGGGCAAGAACACAGTTCTTTCCAGGAAGAGGGCTGGGATTCCCTCTGCAAGGCATGCCTGCTCCAGTGTCTCCCCTGCTTGGGGACCCCCCACAGCTGGGATGGCTGGCTGTGCATCCCAAAACCATCGTCATAGCCACAAAGACCTCCCTGGGCTGCAGCCATGGGAGACACGAAGGGAGGAGAGACTCCTCTTGCAGTGCTCAGCCACAGGAAAACTTTCATTCATGGTCTGTTGGGCTGAGAAGCTTGAGATGGGAGGAAATTTTTCATCCCCTGCTGCTCTTCCTAGTCTGTGCTCTCATTGCAGTGGGATTTTTCTGGCAGAGGTCTGCAGGGAGCTGCTGTAAGATCTGGCCCCCACTAACCTGCAAAGTGTCCTGGGAGCTGAGCAAGGGGCATCCTTGCCACCTTTGCCTGCATCCTCCTTCCCTGCCCTGCTACACTGCTGATCTCCAGCATGGCAAAGATGTGCCTATTACCGGTGTTCTTCCACAACTGCTAGAACATCCTGGGCAGCAGCTTGTGCATGCTGTGATCAGAGAGGTGGCAAACACAGTTGGGAAGGCTTTCATTGCCCAGAAGGCAGCGCAGCCCACGCATCGCAATAGCAGGGCTCTTCATGCCACCTCAACAACTGGCTGGCCAGATCAGCTTTTTTTCCAGGCATGGCGCTACTCCCAGGCAGCCAGCCTGTGGAAACAACTTGTACCACTTGCAAAGACTGGATGTGAACTGGCAATTTAGAGAAGAAAGGTTCCTGAGACCTTCCTATGACTCAGCCATCCTCTATAGCACTGCTGCAAAAGCTGTATCGCCTTCTTTCAGGATCAAAAGGGTGTGTAAATGCAAAGAAATAGCCTAATCTCGTTAATAGCAGTTAAGGAACTGGCAGCTTTGGGTGCTCTGTGAAGATCAGCATTCTCAGATTTGTGCCAGCATATAAATCCAAGAAGCCATATGTTCAACTGATGACTGCCACTCTGGGCAGACAGGGATGAGATAAAGGAGACATCACTGATTAGCTGTTGAGAAGATTCCTGAAGGCAATATATACAGCTCTTTCTGCTGCCACCCCTGCTGATGGCACATTCCTGCCTAGCACAGTAGCACATACATTCCTCAACACATAACGGTCAAATCCTGCAAGCTCCTGGAAGCTGGATCATATCCTAAAAGTTTAGCCATTTCACTTCTCCAAGACCTGTTCCTGGAAGAGTGAATCCCGCTAGCTCTAAAGCTTTCAGTGGCGATTCAAACCTCTGTCACCTGCCCTCCCATCCTGCAGAAACAGAAAGCATTGCAAGGAAGAGTGTTAAAACCTCACTTACAAAAGGCTTTAAAAGAAACCAAATAAACTGCAGTCAGTGTTGCTGGCTCAGTGAGGGTGGGCAGTTGCATGGTTTAATTTCATTTTCTAAACAGGGTGCTTACATAGAAAAAAAATATAGCCCTTAGAGCTGCGTAAAGGCAGGAAGAGGACTTCACCTTAGGCTGCTTCACCCTTTCCAATTTCCCTTCTCCATTAAGATACGGAAACAGCTGATGGCATGTGAAAAAAAAAGCAGTTTCTGTCTCAGCACCAAAGGTTCAAGAGAAACAAACTACTAAGGAGAGAAACTGTTACATCAGTTTTTCTGGTCAGTTCAACAACAGGGGCTTACCAGAAACCCAGCTAACTCCCTCCACCACTTAGCCAAAAATGAGAAGCCAAAGGGACTGCAGTGGTGGGGCTGAAGGTAGCAGGAGGCATGAGTAGGTCTCTTGGGGCAGTTGAGTTAGCAGGGCTTTGCTGGGGCTGCTTTTGGCCACACTCATTGCATCTCAGAGCATAGCATGGGTGCGTGGCAGCCAGAACCTGTTGCAAGCTGTGGTTGTGGACACATCTCCCTGACTGGGCCATGTCCACAGGGCATCATGGGACCTGGATTTCTGTCCTTCAGCAGGAAATGAAGAACACTCTTCTTTGCTGACCAGCCCCTTTTTCCCAAAAGTCATGTCCAGTCCTTTGCAAATCGAGCCATAAGGCAGTGCTTTGGCATTTAAGCACACGCGCTATTGAATAGTCTCACTGGCATCAGCGCTGAAGTCGTGTTCAGGAATCTGGGAAGATGAATGACACCTCCTCTGAGGTCCAGTTCCCATGAGGACATGGCCATGACCTGGGCTCTGCTTTCCTTCGTGGGTAGTGCTGTTCTTGCAATGGTTTCCTGCAGTCTTTGGGCATGAGGCTATCAGCCCATTGTCATTTGCACATCCGAGCAGTTTTTGAGCTGTTTCTCTCTCATCTTTTTCCACTGCTATCACCTTGAGATTTGTACTTCTCTTCCCAGCATATACAACAGGCATCTTCTGCCTAGCCCCATCCTCCACCCATAGGCTCACATCTCTCCCCATGATGGGAATGACAAGCATGGGTTTATGGCTGGGGCAAACCACTGATACAAGAAGGCACTCGGGATTTGACCAAGGATAAAAGAATAGATCCATGGATAGACAGACAGGTGCATAAGGATAGATAAGCAGATCTTAAACTTTTTGCAATTCCATATTTATAGTGCCATGTCCAGAGAATATTTTAATTTAAAATCCAGTCCTAATAGGATATAATGATCACCTTAAGCAGTATTTGATTCTAGGGACATTTTTAGGAATTCAGCTACAATAAAAACTTAGAAAGAATCACAGCAGAATCAAGTTTAGAGACTTATAAAGAGAAGTTGCCAGAAGCTAGTTAAGTTCCAGGTCTGTTACATYTCAACATACAGCAGAGCATAGCAGTTTACAGTCACATCTTTCATGAAACTCATTAGTTAGCTGTTCCTAAACTTCACAATAGAAAGCTGGTGTGAGAAGAGGAAGTGATTTTCGCTTTTCCCCTGAAAAATGGAAAACAACCAAATGGCTCTCCTCCCAGGTGAAAAAACACATAGAACTAAGAGTACGTGACAGGTATGAGCACCCCAGCCCCATGAATGGGTTGAGCCAGAGCTAAACCAGACATCTAGGCAATTTCTTGGGGAGTTCATGGCCATGTCTAAACAAAAATAAAGCCAGGCTGGCAGCCCTTAGAATAAAAATAATCTTAGGAGGTTTTTTAAATCAAAGACAAAGGGGTAGATTGGTGGACAGTGGGGATGGAGAATCATTCAGAGGTAAATTTGTAACTCCATCCCATTGATAAAGGAATGAGAGACGTCAGGACAATTCAGGAATGTGAGGAATGCTCTCTACAAGTGAAGTCTCATGTGGGACATAGAAAAACAGGCAGCCAATCCCAGATGCAATGCATGTGCTGCTTTGCAGATGTGTGGGATCCCAGCTGAATGGAGTGAATGGTCTGGTTTTAGATGAGGTTAAAGCATCAGTGCAAACCCAGGGACGCACTGAAGGAAATAGTCCAGGAATGACGGTGGAGAAGAAGCTGGTGGAGGGCTGGCATTTGAGAAGTGCTAAGGCAGGCATTGAATTAAGTGAGGTAAACGAATTATATACATCAGTAAGCAGTATGAATCGGCAGGGAATGCACTGTGAAGCATAGAAAACGAACAGAAAAGATTACTAAGGCTGTCCTCATCCTGACCGGAAAGGATGGAGATAGTACCCCAAAATGCTAAGAGAGGCTACAAGGCTGGAAACCACAGTATAGTGGAGACTTCAAGTAGAGAAATGTCACAGCAAAGTCATTCTAAGTAAGTGCGTCTTGAGATGCTAGATAGAGGCATCTCCTGAGCCRAAATTTGGGAAAATATTCTGGGAAGCATCACCACATGCTCCGTCAGTCTCTATACTCTTCCTCAGTCATTGGCCATTGCTAGTGGCAGGCACTAGATAAACCTTTAGTCTGATCTGGTATGGCTGGTCTTAAGCATGAGTGACTCTTGATTTAGCTCTCAGCAACAAACAGGACCTTGCTCGTATTGTTAGRGAAGAATCAGTCTGTCAGAGTAAGCATAATGCTGGAAATTCAGCACTCTAGTAGGAACCCTCAAGCAATAAAGTGGGAGCAGTTAAGGACTAAAAACCTCTATAAGCTTCCTTATCTTTGCAAAAATGAACTACATAAAGAAACTTGCTAGAAGGAGTGAAAATCAAATACAGAGGCAAAATACTTGCAAATAACAGGGAGATATCATCTAACCAGGATGGATATGTGCCACCTAGCAAAAGAGGTTCAATGAAATACCATGTTGAGCCCTCAGGAGGATGGCTTAATTACAAAGCAAGCTATCTAAAAAACAAATAATTAAATAAAATTAAAAGTATCTGCAAAACCTGACATTTTCTTCTCAAGCAACAAAAACRGAAAGACACATAAACCCCAGCAAGTTAAAAACTGCACTCAGATAGATGAAAAAATTTTGAGCATAATTGCCTTACTGCATAAAAATTAATAACAGCGTATTTTGGCAAACACATCAGAAGCAGGAAGTCTGCTAGAAACCCACTGTAGCTGGCAGGGCACTGAAATGGTGTGTGCTCAAGGCAAAGCCTGCAAACATTATCACAGCCTTCAGTGGGGCACAAGGCAACTGTCACACAATACCTATGAGGTGACCTGACCTTTTCAGCACTGCAAAAGCAGTTGGCAAATTTTTAGAGGCGGCTAATTTATAGAAAGAGCTCCAAAGGGCTCTGGGAAACACTGGACTCTCATTTCTAACTTTGGTACCAGGAAAAATTGCTAATAGTAGTAATTAAGAATGGAATCAGAAAACAAGCAGATAAATACAAATATCTTGAGGCAATGTCATCAGAACTTTATGGAGGGAAGTCTTGCTAGAATTCCTTGCTTGATGTGAATAGTACAAGGAGGTGCCGCGCAGGTAATATATTAAACAACAAGTTTCAAAAAACTTTGGAAAAAAATCTCTCTCCAGAAAGTCTTTGGGGCATTAACCAGTTAAAAGTGAGGCGACCAAGGGCAAGAATAAATGGACAGGATCTGTGCCAGACCTGCACCATTCATGCATAAAGGAGAGCAGACTCTGCTGATGATACGAAGCATTTCAGAGTGGTCAAATCTAAAGCCATCTGTGAAGAATTGGAAAGAGATCTCATGATGTTGAATGGCTGAGCAGTAAAACATCAAATGTAATTCAATATAATTAAATTCAAGGCAACGTACATGGGAAGAAATAACCCTATCTGTACGCAGTGATGAGCTCTAAATGAGCGATTATCATTTAGGAAAGAGATCCTGGAGTCGTGGTGGATAGTTCCCTCAGAATATCATCTCTGTGCTCTGTGATGGTTAAAAAAGCAAAACGATCATTAGGAAGGCATTGCTGGGATTGCCGTAACGTGCATGCATGGTTACCGTGTCTCAAAAAGGATGGGGTAGGTAAGACAGAGAAGGGTAAGGAAGATGGGCAGAGATGAAGTGGCTTCGGAGAGAGACTAAGTACACCCTTCAGCCTAGGAGGGAGGCATGGGTGAGGGATCCAGTAAGTGCTGCTGACACCAAGAAGGGGAAAAAAAGGAAGAAATATTTCCAGATTCCTAGAATGGAGGCATCAACACCACCACAGGACCTGATGCAGTTTAAAATGACAGGAAAGACTTTTGCAAACCACACATTACTACCTTGTGGACTCTGTTATGGAAGTCAGCAGTATAAATAGAGGAAATAAGACAGTGTATAGAGGGCTGGTTTCCTGGGGCTATCACACCCCAGAAGCACCTTCCAGCTCAGGACGTTGCTAGGTCATTGCTGGGTGCAGAGGGCAATGGGAGAGATGCCCCTTTCCTGCTCTGCCCTGGCCTCCAGTTGGACTCCACTCTCCCCATCCTGGTGCTCAAGTAGGGAACACTGGCACAGAATGCCCTTGCCTGCTCTTGGCATGGATTGATGCAAGGACAGGGCACAAGGCACAGGGTAACTCAGCTTGGCACATTCCAGCCACTCAGAGTTTTTAAAGCACCCAGTATTTTTGTTAATGTGTTGGTTATTCTCTACCTAAATTGAATGTAATCATGTCATGTTCCATAGGCAACCCACCAACAAAATTATGGACCTATTATCATGAATTATCGCTGATAAAAAGAAAGTCAAAAAATCATAACTACAAAGCTTCAAAAATCTTTGCTGAAAAAAATACATTCCCATTAGTGCATCTAGTTGTCAAAGTGGAAGGTTTTAGTAAATAAAAGCAAAGATCATTGAACTTGATTCAAGTACTAAATGACAAAATATCACACACAGGACTGATAAAAGCATATTCAAACAAATTTGACGATGGACTACTTATATTCTTTTCAAAGAACTTGAAGAGCTGCTTTGTTTAACAAAGGAATTGCTATCTGTGTCTACACAGAGCGTTAGGAATAGCGGGAACTGAAAAGATTGTGTTGAGGATGACAGTGAACTTAAGCCAATTTAGCATATGCCTGCTGCCACATAMAATGTCCAGGAAAAAAAAATGAAATGGGTAAGTAGAATTAATTCTGCCACTAGAAATTTTATAGCCAGGAATGCAGGGACCCATCTATTGCTTCTAACAGTGCTCACAAGCTTCAAAGCCAGGTAGAAAAATGCCTGCAGCAGACTGCAAAAACTAACCCTGTCATGTCCTGAGCCTCCTGATTTCCTTTGGTGGAGTTTGGGCTTCACTAGGCCTATTTCATGTGCTTACTTGAGCATCACAGACATTTTGAGGGACTGAGTGAGGGCGACTAGCCTGAGGCAACATACGATCCTTATGGAATACCATCTCTGCAGGAAAAACATCTTGTTAGCCCCCAAGATTTTGTGGTAGGCTCAGACACAGGATTGATATCCCACGTTATCTTATTCTAGCTTCTGTAACTGCTCTTCACATGAGCTCTACAGCTAGGTCGCTCCCAGGTTCCTGCTGAGCTCTTTTGAGTGTCCTCATTCAGCTCTTCATCACCGGAGGTCAAGCCTATTGCTCTTCCGTTTCTTCTTGGTTCCTGGACGCATCCCACACACGCTCCTATATGTACTAACGCAGGCAGCGGCGGCGCCTTTAGAGCGGGCCGCCTCTGGCAGCGCCACCGGAGGCCGTGCGCATCCCCCCAGCAGGGGCGGCCGCCGCCGCCTGTCCGTAACGGCCGAGCGGAACGACCGTTAGCACACGTCACACGAGCAGGAGGCGCGCGCGCATGCGCGGCGGGTCGGAGGCCTGCGCCGTAGCTGGCGCAGGCGCAGTGGCGGGGGGCTGCGGCGCAACATGGCGGGTCGAGGGGGGCGCGGGCGGAAGCAGTGTGGGTCGGCGGCGCGGGGYGTAGAGGCGGTGCCGCCGTCGGCGCCCTGCGCGTGTCCCAGGTGGGCGAGGGCTGGCGGCGAGGGGGGAGGCGAGGCGGCGGCGGCTGACGGCTGACGGCTGCGGTCTGTCCGTCCCCGCAGGATGACCCGGTTCTGCCCGCAGTGCGGGCAGGGCGTGGAGCCGGCTTTCAAGTTCTGCCCGGGCTGCGGGGAGAAGCTGCCACCGTCGGGGGAGGAGGCGCCGTCCTTGGCCGCCCAGGCGAGGGCGGCGCCGGCGCCGGAGCCAGCGTCAGCGCCAGCGCGGCGGCCGCGGCCACCGCCGCCGCGGAGCCCCGCGACCGTGGGCAGGGGTGAGCACCGGGGCTGGGGCCGCCGATGCCGCTGCGCTGGCTGCTGCGCGGCGGCGCCGCCGCCTCCAACCCGCGGTGCCTCCACAGTGAGGAGCGGCTCCTGGTCGCCGCGGAAAACGCGGAGCGCCTCGCTGGCGCCGCTCCCGGAGAACCAGGTCCTGACGGACCACGGCAAGCAGCGCTGGAGGCTGGTGAAGCTGCTGGAGCAGGGCGGCTGCGGGCTGATGTACGAAGGTGCCGTGGGGCCGCGCGCAGCGGTTGGGCGGACGGGGGGCCGGCTGCCCGTGCCCGCCGGCTCGGGGACGGCCTGCGGGCCCTCGGCGGCTCTCTGCGGTGCCGCTCAGTCCCGAAAACGCCCGGGAGCCGCCGCAGTTCGACGMGGCGCGGAGGCGGCGGGTGCCACCCGAGGTGGCGGCGCTGCCCGTTTCGCGCGGGGTGTCTGAGCCCGCGGGGRCTGAACGCCGGCGCTGGCATTGACCTGAGATCGAGCTGGCGGGGGGATTCTCCGCTGTTTACCTGTAGCTGAATCGGTAGCTCTTCCTCTCCTTGGATTTAGRTTCAAAACCTAAACGTGACCAACACGGCGCTACAGGAGGTCCTGTATTCGTGGATATTGTCGGTATTTACAGACTGTCAGTTCAGGGTTCTCATCCTGATTCAGGGCTGAAAGAAACACCACAAGTCGTCTAGGCTGCCTCTTAGCTGTTTACTGCCCGCTGATCTTTCACCTCATCTAGTTTGAAGCTTCCGAAGGAAACATTTGGATTTTATTCTCCCTTGTTAACCTGAAAGCACTATTCCAGTTGCCCCCCMCACACACACATTGGTATGCTTTGCCTGATGCTTGGCTCTAGTTTCTTTTTACTTACTTATCTTAATGCCCAGCCTTTGTTATGCAGCAGCATATGTGTCTTAAAAAGCTGCGATTTTAGAGTAAGTCAGAATTTCTGTTACAGTGCAGGGCATTTTTTTTAGACCCACCTTCTCGATGGTGAGCAGCAGATGACTCGTGTATAGCAATGAGTCCAAGAGCAGGAGAAGAGAGACTACTCCAAGACCCTGTAACGGGTGCAAATCTTTTTGGAGGAAGAAGGTCACATGTAACTTTAGCATCCACACAGAGTAAAAGAGATTTTTGGCATGTCTCTTACAGAGACTTGAAAAACTACAAAGTGAGCTGTTGTGAATTCTCAGCAAATGAATTGGAGGTACTTTTGAGATTCTACTAATGATTTGTTCTTTACGTATCATCTTCAAAGTGCCCCACTACTGTAGCTATGCCTAGATGCTACTGTGATTTAAGCAGAACTGCACTTGAAGCATGTCATGGGTGCTGTGCTTCTGGAGCAAGGTAAGAATTATTTTATAGTAATGTGGGAAGATGCCCCCACAGTGGATGCTTTCACAAAGACGAAGAGAAAGAAGCAGAGGATAAGTAAAAGTCAGCTGCACAGGCTGTGTTTAGTGGTACTGTTTTTTCTTTCAGCAACTAACACTGCAAGTACCTCTTTTCTGTGCTCCTGTAACTACATTTATTCCATCCTTCCACAGCACAGTCAGCATCTGGAACCTGTCCTCAAAAGCAAAGATACTCCCTGAAACTTGTGAGTTTTGATCTATGTGGGTAAGGAATAGTATGGAGTGTACTGTGTCTAGGACCTGACCCATCTGGCCTGTATGACTAGAAGTGTAGGAGGAATTCAGAGAAGATCATTACAGAAGCCCCCTCTAGCTTGAAGTAATGCGGTCTCAAGGAGTCTCAAGGCACAAGCCTCACTGCCTTCATGACTGTCAGTGCATTTCCTTAGAGAAATAAGAGAAAGAGCACCAGAAARTAGATATGAGGCCTTAAAAAACAAAACAAAACAAAACCCAAACCTTCATTCCAGATGGTTACCCCCTAGACCCACTAGGCTGTCTGTAATCTCCAAAAACAAATTTAGTGGTATAAGGTAGAGATTTTGTTTCATAGATCTAGTATCAAGAAGATTGAGATGTCTGACCTGCTTTTTTCATATATGACAAGAGTGCATTTTTCCTGCTGAAGTCTGAGGGACCTGAAGGAGCTAGAATTTGATAGGTAGTGTTGACGAACCAGCATTGAGAGACTTTCTGTATTGCCAGAACACATCTATAAATCACATGGTGATTAAAGTTCTGAGCCAGCTTCCTAGACGCTTGTCAGAGACTTGGGTTCTCCAGAAGTGTGTTATTTTCAGTAATACCTGTTCAGCTATTGGAATTCAGCTGACTTCTTTTCAGTAATTCACAAACCAAAGTGAAAGACTGTTTTCTGCTGTCTGCTGTGGCCCTTGGTGGTTGCTCATGTCTGGGAAAACCAATAAGGACTAATAATTTTGTGAGGAATCTAGATGTGCCCACTCTTGTAGGTATATGAAAAGTCACTTTTCTGTTTTATCGGAGAAGAGCCATTTAAGAGGATGGAGAAAGAATACAGTGTTAATGAGAAAGGACAGTTAAATGCTGCAAAAATGGAACCAGCAGGTGGGAAACTGTAGCTAGTTCCGTACATAACACTCGCAACTCCTGTATTTTGCAACTCTGGCACCATGTGGCATTTTGCTCAGCAGTTTGCTGACTGCTTGCCTCTTGCCCTTGCAGTTACAAAGGACTGTGGGGTATAGTATGGCATACAAGAGCATTTTGATTCTTGGGTTTGGTGGTTCAGATGGGTGGTACTGAGAAAGCACGTCTCTTTGTGGCTCACCAGGCAAGATGTGTAATACCACGTTGCAGAGAAAATGTTCATTTATGTTGTCTGGGAACCGTTGCTCTTTCGCAGCCCTGGCCAGTTGTGGATGAGGCTGATATCAAAATAGTTGGGATATAAAATTGCTGCCTCCTCCCATGCAGAAAGCATGTGTTCTAAGTTAGCTTGTAGTATCCTGAGTACATAGACATACTTGTTTGTGCATGTGTACACACACACACACACACACACACACACACACACACACACATATATACACTTACGGAGACTATATGCATTTCAGATCACTGGGTAATAGCAGTAGTAAAAAGGCAGTAACACGAGTATAAAAAGATGGATTCTGAAGAATTCAATACACTACCCAGACACATAGGAAACGTCATGAGTACTGCCTTTCTTACTTATCTKTTGCTTTCTGACAGTTAAAGTGGTACAGCTGCTTTTTGGAACTTGCACATTTGTAGGAGTAACATCATCCATGCTGTGGCTAAGAAGGATGCCTCTGGCTCCTTTTTTTGCAGCTTTGGGATTAGAGCTTGCTCCAGTTTGCTAGATGGTCTGTATTGTCTAGGTGATTTTAACCCACAGAGAGCCCTAAGTGGTAGGGCTTGAAACTTCCATCTTGAGATGGCCAATTTCTTTTTCTGTGCCGATGCTGGGAGTTTGAGGTTGTTAGATGCAGCATTAGACAGTGAACCAAAAGACCTGAGCTCTGTTCGCAGTGCTGTTGCTAACCTGCTGCTTGATTTTCTTGGAGAGTTTGTTGCTTTTTTTCTTTAAAATGCACAGTGAAGAGCTTGTAACAATCTAGCCCAAGTTTCCTTTTCTAGCAAGGAAGTGTGTAGCTTAAGTAGCATACCTTGATCTCTGTGCTCCTTTTAGGATGTAAAAGATGGCAAGATCTACAATGAACAGAATTTCTTCCAGCGAGCTGCAAAGAAAGCCACAGGTTGGTGCTCCTTGAAAGGGTGAGGACTGTAGTATGTGTTAGGAAAATTGGCATCCCTGTCACATAAGCTATGAGACTTTCTCAGAAGTCCAGGCTTGAATAAACTAATTCACTGCTTGCTCTGTGCCAGAGTGCTAAGCAGCTTTGTCAGGTGCCTGTTCTCCCAAGAGTGGCTAGGCACCTTTGGACAGCACAATACTGACACTGAAGCACTTCTCAGAGCTCTCTTGCCATACCCCTGCTTTGTACCTTGRTCTCTTTGGTAGCTGTTTAACCCTGCAGCTTAACCTGCCTTGGTTTCCTGGTCTCAGCTGCCACTTGGCAGCTGTACTTGATTGATCCAAAAACCAGAGTGTGGTCAAGCTGACTATGTACAAGGACAGGAGTTTTGAACAGGGGTGATAGARGAATTTATGTCAAACCTGGAAGAGAAACTTCAGGAAAGTCCTTAATCAAGTCTTTCCCAACCCTTTGTATGTAATTTGCTCCTCCATCTCTCTCCCCCCTGCCTTTTCCTCTTCCTTTTTCCCTGTTGTGAGCTGCCCAGGGCAGAGCATGCCTTTGGAGAAGGGGAGTGTAGCTTTGACCTAGCCCCTCTGTTCTGAAGCTCCTCAGCAGTGTCTTCACTGCTCTGTCTTGTTCTCTCCCCTTTTAGTGGAGAAATGGAAGAAGCTGCATTCTGTGCCATTGCTGGGTATCCCCGACTGCCTTGGCTTTGGACTCCATGGAGATAACTACCGGTGAGGTGGTTCTGTGCAATGCACAGCTGACTACTTTTGCCCTAACATCTTTCATTCCTTGCCCACCTTCCTGGGCTTTCCCTCTTCTGTCTTTGCTATCTGCTSTTCCTTTCCTTGCTGTTCCCTGGGCTCGTAACCTTGTGTATTGGTCGTATCTCATTTCCTAACAAGGGGTTTGCGTCTCTCATTGCCTTATTCCCTTCAGTTCTTGTGTTGCTGGTGAAGTCATGGCTTTTGCTGCTTCTACTGATGCCAGGGGACATCACTGACCTTTGAACTTAACATAGAGAAGACTGTATATTTGCAATATGGGATCAGCGTACGTCCTTTACAAGGAGGTTCTGTTGTCAGAAGTGAGGGAGTTTGTGTTAACTTGAAGAGGGATCCAGTCCAGGCAGATTACTTGATGAGTGTCTGTTGCAGAACTGCTGTATCAGGTAGGTACTGCTAACTGTGAAGTCTTTGTCTCTTGTAGGTTTCTGGTGTTCCCAGACTTAGGACGAACCCTTCAGTCCATCCTGGATGATGGTTTAAACCTACTGAAAGAGAAGGCAGCTTTTCAGATTGCAGTCCGGCTGGTACGTAGAGAAACTATCTGTTCTAAGCAACTTGTTCAGAAAATGCCTTTAACTTTCTCCCTAAGCTTTAAAAAGTGTTAATGGCTATGGAGATCATYAAGGGTGTTGGCAGAGGTCTTTTTAGTAGTGTCTCTTGAGCCTGTTAATATGTAACCTTGAAGGAATTTGGGGTAAGGATARTAAGAGAAACCCGTGACACTTGAAAATCAGAGGCTGTCACACATGGTGCTTGTGAGCGCCTTGACGCAGCTGCCAAGAGCAGGGAAAGAAGGTCGAGTTCAGTGCCAGCCAGGACGCTGACAGAATCGGTGTGGTTCTGATGTGTTTGCCTCCTCTGTTTACTCATAGCTAGACTGCCTGGAGTACATTCATGAAAATGAGTATGTGCATGGGAACATCGCAGCTGAGAACATCTACGTGAACCCAGCTGACCTCACAGAGGTAGGGAGGAACAGAGCTGTGAGTAAATGGCAGTGATGGTAGGCTTGTAAAGGAGGATAGAGCAGCACAGAAATGGGAAGAAAGTGCCTGCTCTTGGGCAGGAGGAGCAGTGCGGGCCATGTAGTGCTCAAGCAGGTGCTGTGTGTAGGATTGCGAGGTACCTTGTAAGCAGACTTCACKCTTGAAGGATGTTAACGATGCCTTAGCTGCCACCATGCCTCTGGTGTGAGGAGCAATGACTTCCTCTGAAGGAAATTTTTAGGCTCCTGCCTGGAGGTCTCTTTGGAGGAGGCRGAGTAAAGGAATAATCTTTGGACTTGGCCCCAAGCAGTAGCACTTAAACATTGTGTGTTCTTGATGCCTTCTAGGTGACCCTAGCGGGCTATTGCTTTGCATTCCGTTACTGCCCGGGAGGGAAGCATGTGGCTCATCGTGAAGGCAGTAGGACCCCTCATGAAGGCACGATAGAATTTATCAGCCTAGATWGCCACAAGGGAGCAGGTGAGTCTGTTGTCTTTGACATAAACCAGCAAAGCTTGTCTAGAACTATTCCCTGTATGGTAATGCTGTCTGGAACTAGGCCTCCCTGCTGGCATTTGTGTTACTGCTGCTTTCTAGGCATTTASGTGCACCTGGAAAACAGTTCTTCTTCGAGATACTTCCTTTTATCTCTCCTTAGACCACTGGTGGGGAGCTTGCTAGGTAACTCAGCAGCTGCAATAAGAGGTGCAGGGATGCTCCTGTTTGGCTGCTGCAGTCACGTGAGGAATACAAACTGGGCTCCTTTATGCAAGCTTAGCAAGAATCTGTTCCAAGCCAGACTGGATCCTTGCCCAAAACAGTCTTGCAGCAGCCTCTGCACTGACCCCAATGCTGGAAAGGCATTTAAATGCCCCTGTATCTCTCCTATTTGGGGTGGGACTGTTTTCTTCCAATGTTYAGTGTCCTTCAGGGGCTGGCGAAGGGGGTTTCCCAACTGTGTGATTTAGCAGGCTTCCAGAAGTATTGTTGTTAGGCTCTTGCGTTGCCTTAATTCTGTTCTTCAGACTTGCACCACTTTATGAGGCTACCTCTGTTTTACAGAAGGGGAACCTAAAACAGAGACTTCCAAGGYTGTGCAGTGAGTGCCCTGCTATGGAGAGAACCGAGGAACTGCCTGTGCAGCCAATTATGGGCAGTGTTCCCTTTCCATGAGGAAAGGGTTTCCCTGGTCTTGCGGTTACTTGGGCTGGAGTCCGTACTCTTTTGCGGAGGAGAGGTGCTCACCTGGGCCTGGTCTGTTTTTCACATTTGAATATCTCTTCCTTCCCATCAGCACCATCTCGTCGGAGTGACTTGGAATCTCTGGGCTATTGTCTGCTGAAATGGCTCTCTGGCTTCTTGCCTTGGTCTGATGAGCTGACTGAAATAGAAACTGTGATGGAGAAGAAGGCAAGGTAAACAGAAATCATAAAATCTTTTGGGAAATGTTCACATCAAAGCAGTGAGAGAGGATTTCTGACTGAAGGGAGATCACAGGATGGTATTGGGATACAGGTAAATCCATACTGCTGTAAAGACTGACTCTGGAAGCAGTTGGCCAAAATTCTGTCTCCAGCTGAAAGGGCATTTGAAGCCCAATCTCTCCTCCATTCAGAACGTGGCCATCTGAATTCACCCTTTTTCTTTCTTTTTTTTTTTTTTTTTTTTTTTTGTCCCTACTGCTAAAGACAAGCTGTTAAGGTCCCTGCTCTGTTATTCACTGTCTGACAGTACTTTGCATTTACTATTCCAGGTACAAGGGGGATGTGACAGGCCTCCTCCAACTGTGCTTCAGGCAGAAATTGATTCCAGGTATGGGCATGTTCTCTGTGACTGTGGAACTTGGGAAAGTAGGACTGACTATACCTAAAGTTTGAATGTTTTCTGCCATGGTGTGCTAGTCTGGGATGGCTTCTAATGGTGGCAAAGCATGATACAGGCAGGCCCCTCGTGTGAATGAATTCCTTGTTTCACTTTGCTTTACAGCAAAACAAGGATGGTTGATGCCTATTATCTGCACTCATGAGCCCTGCTGAAGGCAGACGCTCTGGTGGCTTCGAAACCACAGGGTTTTAGGACTAGTGGTCTTTTCYGCATCTTTGAGCTTCATGATGCTGGTTTTTGGTTTTGTTTTCCTCTCTGCAACTGGCCAGGCAGATGATCTGTCTACTGGGARAGTCCATTTGACAGCCTTGTAAAGATAGTTGGGGTTGCTCTGCTGCTCTGTGCAGCGGTGTTCCTTGTTTTGCAGATGCCCTGCAGAGCTACCTGCAGCAAATAATAGCACTAGGATATGAGGAGAAGCCYGACTATGAAGGCCTGCGGCAGCTCTTGAAGAAACCACTGGAGAAGATGAAAGCTTCAGCTTATGACTCATTGGATGTCAAGGTCGTACCCTAAGTAAGTTACATTCAGTGTGCAGCAGCACAATGCTCCTTTTCCCTACCTCAGCTTTCTTGCTGCTGTGCTAGCGGGAGTGTGTGAGCAGCACAGTGTTGCTGCCCTGCTCCGCTTCCTATTCATAAGCACCTGGGATGCTGCAGGCTCCGTACATGTTTCTGGAGCAGAGGGAGTGAGGATGGAGCGSAGTGTTCTGTGAACTGTCTCCAGGTGAGACTTTGGGGCTCCTCCTGATGTCAAGGGAAGCACTGGCCAGGCTTAGACTATGTCACAGTATCTATTTCTCTAGATTTTTCTGGAAATAACACTTGCCTTCTCCCTCCAAGGGCAATAAATAAAGGCTGAACAGTCTGCAGGGGTGTAAAGGTGCTAAGAAAAAGCAGACTGTGGGAACTCTGATCCTTAAAAAATACAGCCAAGGTCCTGGATTTTTTGCTTTTCCTGTTCAGATGCCAGCTTGTAGCTCTACTGGGCACAGTTGCTGTTTTATCCATGCGGGTAGCCTCCAAACTTGAAAAGCTAACTGCTGAGTTTGATACATAGAGCCCAATCAATTTCTAGTCTAGAGCTGCATCAGCTTAAACTAGTGGATAATGTAGGAGGCCCAGGTGCACTGAGTTAACTCATCTGTTTACTCCCACTTCTCAGAAAGAATTGAACAAACTGATTAATGATGTTCTTCTTTTGTGCCCTTTTTTCAGATCAAAAAAGTTTGCACACGAAGAGTTCAGTTCAAAGCTTTCTGCAGTGTGAGGCCTTTCCAGGAGATGCATCTAACTTTTATCTACCTGTTTTAGAATTGAGGTTTTTAGAGGTGATATTCTCTGGCTTTAATGTGACCCAATGCTGAATCTTGAGCCACTGCTATAACATGTCCCAGGTGATGTGAAGGCACTGCTGTGTGGCAAGTAGTTGTAAGCAGTAGCTGGGCAGCTAGCTGGAGAACTAAAATCAGGGACTTTTTGTAACTGTATAGGCAATACCTTGTTTTGTAATAAAGTTTGTGGACAAGCACTCAGGGCCAGTCTCCCTTGGTTAGTCAGCATGCTCAAGGCCTTTCTGTAGATTTTGGTTTTAGGGATGTTGTAGCAGTGTGAAGATGCTTTCAGTCTAGTGTACATTCCAGCTGTTTATGATCTTAATGTAAAGAGCTAAGAGATAGTCCTTTCTGAACYTTAAGCGTAAGACCTCACCCAGAGCAATACCTCCATTTAGTATTATGGTGACTTGTTCAACCCAACTCAATACTTCTGCTCCCCCAAGTACCACCTCACTTCTCTAAACCCCCAATTCAGTGAAATGGACGAATGGGAGCCAGGGCTGGCACCACAGCCATAAACATAAGACAGGGAGTCATGTATTTAAAAAAAAAATTTATAAAAAAAAGTCACTACACTGTATCTGAACTGTTGCTGTCTGCCACAGTGATTTCTAAAGAAGAGCCATGGAGTCCAGTTCCAGTGTTAAATTCAATGACATCTCCTGGAAGTGTTCTGCCTTGATATTTTGGTACTCACTACCTGTTCTTAAAGAGGCAGCTGTTCTTTTAACAGTTGTAGGATGAAGCAGCTTTAGCCCAGACTTGCTAGGTTGAGGTCACTGGAGATGGTTTCTTCAAAGTTGTTACCACATGTGAAATTTTCTGCTCTGTAGCAGTAGGATATGCCTATGCTGTCCTTGCAGATTGAATCCAGTAGCGAGGCTTAAATTAGAGCTTTCAGTAAGTATTACCTGCCCTTATTGCATTGCTGCCTCTGGTTCTAGTGTTCAAGTGTTATTTGTGCTTTACTTGAGGACACACTATTGAATATAGCAAGGAAGACTGTGCAAGACAGGAAACAAAATTAAGTCACTGGATGGAGGTGGCAGTTCAACCACACTATTCCAGCATATGCTAACAGTTCACAGATAGTATTACTGCTGTATCAGGCAGTGAAGTGTTAAGGCACAGAAGGGCAGTTTTTCAGGTGAGGGAACACATGGCAAGTGGGGCTAAAACCATGTGAGAGGTAGGTTAAAAAAAAATGCACAAACAACAAAAAAACCTGCAGAGAGCCTTCATATACCTCTTGATTGTATCCATTAAAAAAAAAAAAGAATAACACTTAGATCAGTGCAGCAAGTGGTATATACACAGAATAGGAAAGCACCAGCAGAGTAAGATAGCACCTGTCGGGAAGGATAAGGTAGCACAGCCTCAAAAAGGTCTTTCAAGTATAAGAGTTCAAGCATAGTGTTACATCCAGTAACCTGGGAACCAAAGCTACTTCTTTTAAAACAGGGCCAGGCCTCACAGTGAAGTAAGGGGCATGACACATACTCTGCTATGAAGGATTAACTGGCRAGGCATGATGCAAAATGAAGTGTAAATTTCATACATCGAAGGGTCTTAATTTGCATAGGATCAGACAATAGGGAATACTTTAAAAAGGCAGCAATCGAGAAAGRAAATAGCCCAGAAGTGAGCTACAGAAGCACAGGATAGGTTTGCAGACCATGATAGGCAAAGTTGAGGGGAGGGGGCACTTCTTGGAGGTATTGACAATTACTCACTACCACCCTGCACGACTACACAGAAACACTGCTTCCAGAAACCCTATAGGAGTAAACAGCATGAAATCAGAGACTTAAAAAGCCCAAGTTCACCCTTTCTTCACTGTGTTCTGCAACATTTTTTCGCTTGACTTGTCTTCTGTCACACTTGCCATCACTAGGCCTAGCACAGACTGACTGTAAACGTGATTTCAAGTAATGAGGCTGGCATGGCCCCTTGTTCGTGGCACTGCCAAGACACAGTGCTGAGGTAGTTTTGAGAGGTACTCCAAAGCTGCCTTCTACAGAAGATGTAGGACTGGTGCTGTTGACAGAGGAGTAGCCTGAGCTCCCTTCTGCATTAGGATTTCTTGGGGTGAGATATGCTGGAAGAACACAAGTGTCATCTGGCAGCTGAGTCTCACTCGGTGGTGCTGTGTGCTCAGACCAGCCTGCAGCTAGGTTATCTTCATCACTGGAGTCCTGACAGCAGTGCTCTGCTGGATCCATATAGACCACAGTTACATCCAGGATTCCACTGGGAGCTGTCACTACAGGATAATGAAAGGAAAGGTTATCTTTGATTTGGGCAACACCRAGAAGACATGCGGCATGGAGTAAGAACCAAAAAAAGTAGACTCTATGTCTACTTAAATAGGGAGAAGTGGGGGTGCAGCTAACTTTTGTCATTTAAAACAGGGACGTGCCTTCCTCACCCTGTTCAAGCAGACACTGTCTAACAGTTTACACAGTGAGAAGCCAATCATAGTGTTCRCAAATCATGCGAGTAATACAGCATTCACAACACTGGTCACAGGCAAAATCCCTGGAACAGAACCATTCTGCACAGTTTAAGTATTCCCCTTCATTCAGAGTTTGGTCCTCTGTCACAGCACTACCTAAAAATGCTGTCTCACTCTGAAACTCTAAGCACCTACAAAATCCTTCATCATGTTCTGAAGCAGTATGAAAAGAAGGGGTATATACCTCTTAAAAAAAAAAAAATTTAACATTTAAGACCACCATAGAAGCAAAGGAGTTCTTCCAGAATGGTCTTCCTCTGAAAGTTGCCCAAGGAAACAAGTCTAAGCAGAGACAGATAGCTAAATTTTGTCATCTGCTTTTTTATAAAGAGAAAAAAACCCTCACCATCTCCATCTCTCTCGCCTTCGCTTTCCTGATCACCTTCGTAACCAGAGCAGGAGTCTAAACTCCAGTCCAGGAAATTGTCCAGAAGACTTTCTTCCTGGGTGGATAGCTCAGCTGTGGGTGTAGTCACAAAGCTGCCTCTGTCATCCTGAATGCTGTCTTCTCTCCTTCTGTAGTGCACAAAAAAAAAACAACAACAACAAAAAAAAACAGAAATCACAAATTAAGTCTTTTAAAACATATGCCAGTTAAGAATCAGATTAAGATCAGAAAAATTGATCACATTTTAGAATGGAAGTTCAGGACACTGGAGAAGAGGAAAGCCTCATGCTAGTCTTCCTGGACATTTACAGTGATGAGTTAATACTAGCCTTTTAGTTCTCTTTCCAGAGGGAGAGCTAAGGAAAGTCTGAATTTCCACCATATTTGTGTGCAAAGGGCTGGGTTCTGGGTCCTCCTGCTTCACACCCAGCAATGAACACAGCTGACTGTAACTCATCATCTGGAAAAAAAAAAGAGAGAGAGAGAAACCCACACAGAGTCAGAGTCAGTACAGATTAGATAATGCAGTTTCATCTGGTAGAAGGGAGCTATTTCTCTTTATTTGCTAGAAAATCCTTCACAGCAAGTTCTTACCACATGCACTCAATGATATTATTCACAATCCCAGCAGATTTAAGTTTCAAAAAAACATAGCATTATTATTATTTGCATGTTTTCTCCTCACAAAAAAATCCAAGAGTTACTTCTCATTATTTGAAGTTTTGTACATCCTGCCATATGGCTAATTTTACTCTGAGTGTCAGGTATCACAAAGAGAAAGAGCTCACTCACCTTTTCTTTACCTATTTCTTCATAACGCTCATCTTCAAATCGTTGTTTCACTGCAGTTAAAGACACCTGCCTATAGTCCTTTGGGACATCATCATGGAAACTGGAAAGAAAGATTAAAGCCTCAATCTGAGAATGGATTACGTGAGCCCATGCTAACAACACCTGCCAATTTGAGTACTTTTCCACTGTCTAAGAGCATTTTATCTCAGCTTTGTGTTAAGGAAGTTGGTGTTTCAGCAACTAGATAGGCCACTTGGTTTTGAAGGCATATGAGCATCCAGTTCCTTTTCTGTTCCTTGAAGTAAACAAGCTATTTTGCCCTGTACTTTTCCAGAAGTGATCTACATTTGCTACTGGAACATTTCCTGACATTTGCTAATAAGCAAGTCAGCCTTATGAAAATAGTGACATTTGGCAAGCCGAAACTGCTAGCCTTAAGCAGCATCACRTCATCTGTAATGCAGGTCCATTACCAGTCAGGGAATTAAAAAGTTATCATCGAATTGGAACATATCTAATGTTGCCCRAGGCCACAGTGTCTTGTAATGGGCTGGGGAAGAGGGAAAGCTGTTCCCCAAAGCCACCTTCTTCATTTGGAAAGTCTGGCTGTATGGATGCAGCATCTCTGGAAGAGTTGGATTCCAAACATTCATGTGCCCTCCCCAGAGTTCCAAAGGTTTTACCATTTTTGGTGGAGGCTTAGCACACATGGCAACAGGTCTTCAAGAGAGAAACCAGTGCATTCAGACAGCTGGCTTGTCCAGGGATGTGCTGCAGAAGAGAGTACATACTATCATTTCATGAAGCTTGGTAGTTCTGTAATCACACAGATTTTTTTAATGGGATAAAGATCATGATCTTCTACAAGCTTATAACAGCTTATTCAAATTTAGAGCMAGCTTTAAGGATAGCTTTGCCTGCCAAACTGAAGTTATGGCTAGCTATATTGTCTATGCTGTAGAATTAATGGCAGAAACCTTCAGTCCCATTTAAACACATTTGTGTTGTATAATGCTAACACTCTGGTTCTTCATAACTATAAAGCAGCAAAATAAAAGTGAACACATCTCTGCGCTCTGAAGTCTTA
Source organism: Rhea americana (assembly GCF_003343005.1). Taxonomy (NCBI): domain Eukaryota; kingdom Metazoa; phylum Chordata; class Aves; order Rheiformes; family Rheidae; genus Rhea; species Rhea americana. Next base: position 874,356 of record NW_028186369.1, on the reverse strand, counting down.
CACCTATGCCCTCCCCCCTGCCCTCCCCAAATGACTGAGCTCTTGCCCAARAAATAAGAAAAAATGGGTCCCTTAAAGGACAAGTCAGGCTGACATACCATGCGCAGCTCCACTCAGGAGGCTGTTCCTTACCTTGCTTGTGTAGTACCTTAGCCAGCAGCAGTGCTGCAGCAGCTAGATGAGCTGGGGAATACACGCAGAGGCTTGTGTTCAGGAGTGACAGTTCACAAATAAAGCTGTAGAGGTGAAGAGTTCTTCTTTCCAGAGACACTATGTTTGACAATACTTCTTCATAGTCCACAACAGTAGGTATCTATTACACAAAGGAGAACAGAGGTTGGCAACATAAGTCAAGCAACAAGTATTTAGAACACAGCTGTTCCTAGCAGACCCTCTTCATTACCATAGGGTTTTTTTTGTATGTTTTAAATAATGCTACACTGATATCGATATACTCCCCAGTAAGAGATTATATGACCTCTGAACTTGAGAGTTAAGTTTTAATCTCTACACGAGGGCACACAGTTTTGTATCAGCGAGTTTTTAAATGTGCAGTGTCTCCACAGCTTATTGAGAACAGTTCCATCAAAAATATCTTAGATATTATTATGAAGCAAGAAAGGATCCACACTTCACTGCTTGTTATAGCAGCTCAACTTCAGTAGCAGCCCAAGGGGCTWAGCATTCCATCCACTTTCCAAACTCACCCTTATCTTTCCTTCTAAGGCAGAAATGATCTCACCCATCATTCTGACTAGATCTTCATATTTGTACGTGTTGTCTGTTAACCACACAGCTTCCCGTATTGTCAAGATTTCTTTGCTGACGAAACTGCAATATTAAATATTATTAACAATTGATCCCAGGAGAACCTGAACATGTGCACCTGTGCACTGACTTTTTGGGGACAAATAAATGCACCCAAGATGACCAGAGTTAAACAGCTTCATAAAGTACTTGTCAAAGTCATAGATCAGGTACAAACTGGGAAAGAGGGAACAGCAGCTCTTTATTTTCACTTTAAGCTGGAACCATTTATTAGAACTTTTCTTATTCATCACATTTAAGAAAGCTCTCCCAGGTTAAGATGCAAGATATATGCAAGAATACAAAATAATAACACTCTACTGCACCATGCTTGTTTATTCCTGTGAAGTGCAGGTCTGCTCATTTGATCACGAGACTAGACTGGATAACAGTATTGCTGCAGTTGTTCCTTATAGGATTATTCATGCTAATACTGTGCAAAAGACTTTATTTGCTGGTGGAAGGCATTTACTTTCTAAATAGAGTTTTTTCATATTCAAATATGTTAAGGAAATAATATTTTGCATGCTATTTGCAGTAGACCAGGAMTATTTGCATGTGAACACAGTTCAAGCAGCAGTCAATGTAAAGGGAAGCCAAAAAGTCTTTCTTCCAGTACTATTATTAGCAAGGGGCCAGGGCAGCACAGGGTGGAGCTGGAGTAAGGTGGAAGGGAAACRGGCAGGGCAAAAGAAGCTAGAGGGCCCAAGTGAATCTGAACAATTATAGTAACTGCTTGTGATCATCAGTCATAATCCCTACCGTGTGCAAATGACCATGCAGGCAATTCCCAGAAGTTGGAGTCGAGCCCGGGGTACAGGTCTCAGCTTCAAATAACGATCCACACATCCCACTGTCATGTGAAGGCACAGGCTAGAAAAATCTTTCATGGTAGCTACTTCTACCAACCAGTCAATCAGGATGTACCTAGAATGGAGAAAGAGACAATCTGCCAGGTTAGAAGCCATTCAGACCTGGGTGGAACATTCTCCCCATACAAGTCACCTCTCCACTGAAGGGCTCCAAACCAAGAAATTGTACCAGAAGAGATCTCAGAAAAACTCTATGTTGCACCAAGATACAGATTTGCAACCAGASGCCTGTTGTCCTCTTAGGGGCCAATGGTTCTCTTAAGTATTTTGTGAAATGAAATTATAAATGCCTAYTAATTATAGGGTAGCTTTTAAGTCAGGAGGCAAAAGACCACTAGTCTAGAAAACTGGAGTGTAACTATAGCTCCAACAAGTCAAACTACTTCTAGTTTTTAAGAGAGCTTTTCAGCCTTGACAGTTGCAAGGCCTTACATTCCAAAAGAAAAAACAAGAGAACCCCACACCTCACATTTCCACTGTGGCTCAAAATAAGGGCTCTAGTACTTCTTCTTTGCAAAAGTGTCATGTGTTTCTTTAATTGTACATAATGCGTGGTAGAAGTACTGTAAAGCAAAAGGTTCCATCTTCCAGCACACCACATTTTAGATTTGTTAGATTTGTTTCCCTCTATAGATGTAAAGGCAAACAAATAATGTTTTCTGGTGTGTCACAGGCAATGCAATCTTGCAGACCTGGTTCCTGCATTTGAGTTTTTACCTCATTGTTTCATTCATTCCTTTCTGCACAGTGAAGATGCTTTGCTTGCTGACAGGGAGAGAGGCTTGAAAGATCTGAGATACCATTTCATTGGAAGATTTTGCTTCTAATCCTAGTTGGTTTCCATTCCCACAAGCTTTAGCTAAAGCTATCTGTAGTGGATAGAATACAAAAGAAAATGCTTTTATCAAATGCAAACTAAAGCATCACGGGATAGTCCTGTAATTTTCCTGTAGAAAATGGAAACGGCCAACAGGACAAACGACTTGGAAGGTAAGGGATAGGTAGTTCTTAGCCGGGCTTAAATGCTGAACAACATGCCCATTATTTGGTGATAGACCTTTAATTCTAGCAAAAAAAATGGATCCTTGCTCAGATCGCACCACAGAAATGCAGTATTTTCAGAAGAGAGTGACTCGCAGAGAACACCCATACACACATGCAGATTATTCAGTAATTTTGACTCTGTACCTAACGGGAGGAGTCTATGCTCACAAAAGAGTATAAAACACTGAAGACAGCTTTCTGGGGAAAAGTCAGATCTTACCTGTGCTTCCCAGCAGCCCTTTGCTGCATAGTCCCTTAGCTTCCTGAGGCTTTGGAGGTATCTGCCAGGATCTGACATCTAATGAGAGAAATGTAAACAGATTTCAAAAACCATTAGCTCTACACAATGAATGGAAAGATCATAATACTAATATTCAGAAAAAAAAAAAACACTTCCTGTGGTTACAAGTATCATCTCAGCAACCAGTCTGTTTGCCAACATCATTTTTAAGAAACTTACTTCAAGTTCTTGCCCAAGGTCTCACAGGAAATGAGACAAGTCATTCAGGATTCCAACATATTTATAAATGACAGAGGCAGCCTCCCCACTCCCATTCCCAAGCAAGCAACCTGATTGCTAGCCAGTAGTGACTACGCCTTTGGCAGATTTGGCATAAAGAAACTTCTGCTTGAACCTTAGCTATAACTGTTCATGGACTCATTTATTTAAAATGTCAAGCTTTATTTGTAAGAGCTCTTAGCGCTCTCCTTAATTACGAAGTAGGTAACCCATGAGGAAAAGCAAAGTCTTTCTGCAGCTGTTTATCACACATAAGAGGTCCAGATGTTACACTGGAAAACGTTGCGAGTAAAAAATAGAAGTTACTTACAGCAGCCTTTCTGTTACTTTCCCAAAGGAGGTAGGAGCTGCTTAAGCAACCCTGCTTTGAAGATTCTTCAAACATTTCAATGGATTCTTTTCTTTTTTCTTCATCCTAAGAACAAAAAGTATGATGGTATTTATGCTGTTCAGCCAACCAGACACCAGGCCTCAAAACATCAGCAGCTGCAGAACAGCTCTGTACTGAAAGCTATGGTACAGCATCTACTGGTTGGTTGCAAGTCCCCTCCAGGCTATAAGGGGCACTACCAAATCCACTCAGTGCTGTCCTGTGAAGATCCAGGCTCATGAATTAGTTGGCAGTTTTCCTTAGCTAGTACAAAGCTTTTTAGGCTGCTCACCACTGAAGGTTATTTATTTTGATAAGCATTAAGACTGGAAGCCTGCCTTTGAGGTCTGGCCACAATGCAAGCCCATAATAAGCCAGAACTAATTTCAGTTCTTCTAAAATTAAATAAACTGAGTTGAAAACATTGTTTAAAACAATCTGCAATGTATACTTATTGAGCAGAAACTCCTAGACTATTTGAGCGATACAAGAACATTTGATTTTTATCAAGGTAAATGGAGAGTTAGTATTACCAGAAAGTCATTTTCAGAATCACCAGAGACATTAGATTAGAAACACTGCTCACCTCAAAGAGGCTTAAGACCTTAGCCAAGCAGTGGAGAATGGATCCTTTTTGAACCTGAAGAAAGCATTAAAGTCCCATTAARGAGGAAAAAAAGAAATAAATAAATAATAATAAAAAAAGAGAACGGCAGCATTTTTCTTTTCCAAACAACTCTAGATTATACTTTTGTTTGCCTTTCAACCATTCCTTCCCCTTACTTTTCTCAATATTTTGTTATTTTTGAGATATAACCAGATCTCTCATAAGAGACAGTACAGGCCTCCAACACTCACAACACACCCAGTGTAGTTTGGCTGCAAATTCAATAAAACAATTGATTCGTGGTCGTTTAAGCAGCAAAGGCATAAGAGCAATTTGGGTAAACAAAAATATTTTTTTCCAGAAGAACTAGGCGGAGCTACATTATCTTAAAAATCAAGAGAAGAAAGAAATCTTACTTTCTCCAACTGGCATTCTGCTTTGAGACTTTCATAGACCACAGCTTTACAACAGCTTCCACTCAGGGACCAGGGAGGACGAATAAAAAGCCAGATAAAAGGGGCTGCGCGCATGTTCAAACGCTCCGTCAGACTGAAGAAATGAGATGCCTTTAATCCATTCACTTCTGCACGACCCTCGTCGGAGATGGACACTGAAAACAACAACCCCCATACACACACACCAAAACAGATTAGAAAGCAGTTTATTCATAATATGTTCTTGGTGTTTAGTCCAGCCAAGACAGTCAGCAGCATCATTGCTGACAATAGGATGCAATCAGGAAAAGATGGAACAGTGCATTCTCTTCAGAGCTTTAACAATCAAGGAGATAACAAAAGAAGAAAGATTTTACTGCAACCTGCAGGAACATACACTCCTAAAACTGGAGGGCATTTTGTAAATGCCAATATTCAGAGCAATGTTAATTCCTGTCAGTGCACAAACAAACATAACAGTATGCAAGTCGCCTGCCTTGCCAGAACCCTCTGCAATAAGGTTCCTCCTTCAATCACCAGTCCTTTTTGTCACATCTAACAGTCTAGGTAACCTGTCAAGTTTGATCAGAAGTTTTCAGAGTATGAGCGCATAAGCTCTGCATTGACTAATTTTGTGGGGTATTTTTGTTTGTTTGTTTTAAAAAAACAACATTTTTGTACCATAATATCATTTAACAGCTAACAGGTTAGTGGCCAATGCTTAAGTTGGACTGAAAGGTAAAACTGAAGAAGTACGAAAACCACACCCTGAAGACAGCAAACTGGCTCTACTAGTACAAAAGCATCAGTGCCCAAGGCACAGGAGAAACAACTCTGCAGGTAGCCAGTAAAAATGCCAACCCTGTGACTGGACAATCAGTCTGATCCGCAGCTAGAAACAAGCTTTAGTTCTCTACCCTTCCATCTGCCACACCACCTTCCCCAAGAGCCCAAGTACAAGCTTCCACACTTACAGCCTTCATTGTACAGGTATGCTATCCCCAGCTTCACAGCAGCTTCAAAGTTACCCTTTTCAGCAGCCCTAAATTGGGATACAGAGATGATACTTCAGGTTTAAGTCAATAGGTACTTTCAGGCCCTCATCCTTAGACTAGTTACTACAGCGTAGGCCAGGCTGTGAATTTGATGCAGTGTAACAAGTGTACTCTAACCACCAGCCTATGTGCTTCTGCCACAGAAACTAAGCGTAAATTGCGCTGGGCTTTTCTTGCTGCAGCCCTTTAATGCACCCATGTCCAAAACAATTTGACAACTCTAAAGGAACTGCTTTCCAATCCCATGCAACACCCCCAATGCCAGAATGCAGTAACATATTTTCACATTTGCACTCTCAAACCTGTTACCAGATAGTCTTTAGAAAGAACATTAAACATGCATCAGAGCAGAAGCAACAATAAGAAACGAAGCAATTGGCATGACATTAGTGACCAATACTCTTCAAAACAGAGATAAACAAATAGCCTCCTTCCTTTTTAACCAGATTTATCATTATCCATTCAAACATCAGTTTTAATGAAAAATAGGTAAATGTCAGTATTAGGTAAAAATACTTTTTCACAAGAAGTGATTAAACAAGTCAAGACTTAGAAATATGGTTATATTCTAGATCCTCCGATTTGATTTGCACATGCATATGGAAACAGGCTCCAAGAACATAAATAACACAGGTTTAAAATTTTAGTTTATGCTACATCCCACCATGGGATACTACTGCATTTCAAGAGAAATAAAACTTCAGTATATACAACAGGCCGTGCTTCAATTAAAAAGACAACAGTTCTAACGTGCACAAGAGTATAGACATGAACTCAATAATTCTTCACCACAGCAAGCAAAGACTTCTACAAGTAAGAAAGGACAGCCAGATCTCCCACATACAGTAGAAGTTGCTTCATGCTGGATACCTGGCTTGAAACAACCTCCTCTACAATCATGGACATATATTGATTCTTAAAAAGCTTACCTTTCAAACATCTTCAGATTGTTAGGAGAAGGCCATATTTCTTGGAAACTCGCACATGCCCAAACACTAGCATGATTATCCACAAGGTATTTAAGATGCGAGTGCACCTGTGGGGTCAGGGTGTGTGCATATAAGAAATCAATTACAAAAAATAAGGGACCAAAAAAAGAACAGTTCTTTAGCAATCTAATTTTATGTAGGTAGCAAATTAACCACAAATAAGTCACAATTGTTTTTCTGCCCAACCATCACTAAGGCAAGAGCTGCCAAGCTGAATTACATTTTTCAGTCACAGTGATCTGGTAGAACTCCCACAAAAAACCTACACAAAATACTCAAATACTGCTGCTCATCTTGAGCTCAAGTACTGAGAAATAAAACTGCTATTAATACAGGAAAAAAAGCTGAAAGAAACCAAAGAATATATGCAGCAGTTAGATTTACTCTGACACGAGATGCTAGCCTTTCCCATGTGCCGTCCTGGCTCCTAATGGCAGAGGTAAGCCATAGTGTGGTGCAGAGGGGAAGCGATTAGCATACTCACGGCTCTGACTGAAAGGATGTCCTCAGCAGGAAGGCCTTTCAGGACATGAAACAGTACATCTTCAGGCAGACTTAACAACGTCAGGACTCGGGGCCGTTTTCTTATCCTTCGCTTTGAAGGGAAAGCAAAACATCTGGAACATCTACAGTGAATTACTGTGAAAAAAAAACAAAAACAAGAAGTCCACCTCAATTAGCCATGGAACAGCAGGAGGAAAAAAAATGCTACAGAATCTACACATATATAAACACGCAGATCGGCAGTGTTACTGTACCACTTATTCAAAGACATTAAAAACAAACACATTTAGCCTGAAGTGATTAGCAGTTTTAGCTAGGAAGAAGTGAATGATTATTTTATTTTAATTGATTAAGCTGAGAGGCTCAGAAGGGGCAACTTGGCCAGTTCAGCTCAAGTCCTCTTCACTGAGCAGAATCCCTCCATAATCTAACTGCATCATTTTAATGATTTTAGTTAGACAGTCACTTCATATACCTCCCCCATATCCTGACTTTTCCTCTCAACTGATAGTAGTCTTCAAAGGTGACCAAAGAGATTAAGAATTTAACACCCGCCAAGACAAAAGCCCATCTTTCCAAGAGGCCACTTGTCTGCCACGGATGATGGAAGACGCCAAAGAAGCAGGAAGCCCTTTCTTGAAGTTTCAGCCTCTCATAACATTCAGAGACCGAAGCATTACCTACATCTTCTGTTCCTGTTAAGACAGAGTTTACACTCAATGCATTAGCCAGGAGTGGGAAACTACCAAACATATGAGGCAAAAAACAAGAAAAGCTTGAGAGTACCACTCGCTGAAGACACCTCCCATGGTAGAAAGTCCAATCCTTTTCCATCTGCTGGGGATAGCATAGCGTTTAGACTGCCAAGAAGAGGCTGTCACTTGCCTGTGCTCAAGGGCATCCCACACTAACAGCAGGCTGATGAACAAATGTTAGAAATTCAAATCAGCGAAAGCTGCCAGGAGGACAAGAGMATGTTCCTCATATCATGACTGCACGTGGTAGAGAAGGATTGCTCCTACGTTATTGGTTGGGTAGGAGGATCCCCCTCAGCCCCGATGTTATTTCATGCTCTGCTTCCTTTCAGAGCTCCATCAAGCAGCCACAGAGATATCAGCATTGCTCAAAGTCAATCTCTTACCAAAAATAGCAGTAACCCACTCAAAGCAGAGCTCTCAAGAGTAGCTCACGCAAGCAACAGATCACACAGAATGAGGTTGGAAGGGACCTCTGGAGAACATCCAGTCCCACCCTCCTGCTCAAGCAGGGTCACCTACAGCATGCTAGACAGGATCACTCCAGGCAAGTTTTGAATAACTCCAGAGAAGGAGAATCCACAGCCTCTCTGGGCAACCTGTTCCAGTATCGCCATTGGGTCTATTGCAGAGACAAAAGAGGGCAGAGAGGAGGGCTCAGAAAACCAATTCTGAATGAAGGTTTCAGTCCCACAACATGAAGGCCCACATTAGGGTCTGTGCTAAGGAAGACTTCTTGCTTGTATTTTTCAAATTAGGCTTCTAAGTCCTATACAAAGAGATTATCTTTGGAAAATGTAGTTACTGACTTTCTAAAATACGTCATAGAAGATAAGACTCCACTAAAGAGGCCATTCATTTGCTACACATGGGGCCCCACGTTTTTACCCTTCTTCTGCTGGTTAATATCTAATTTGAAGTCTTTTTGAAGTGAATTAAAAAAAACAGTAGAGTCACAGTAGTAATATAATATATATGGCAAACCACAACGTATTATCTATGAAGTAAAACAAGTTAGACTTACGCAAACTCACTAGATTATAGTGTCAAATGTATAAACTGAAGGAACAGTGCAGCTCCTAAGTTTTCTTCTCTTTACAAGGAAATTAAAAGTTGGAAAAGATAGATAATTTTAACAAGGAAAACATTTTTCCTCCATGAAGTTCTTCCTCCTCTGGCCTACTCTACTACTTTCAGTGTTTTACCATCTCTTGGTAATAACCTAGCATGTGGAAAGCCTCATAATATAGTGTAGCTTTCTGGTTCTTTACATAGAGCTTGGATGAAAGACTGGAGAAGCAACAAATTGCATTTATTTTTGAGAAAAATAGAGCATGTTACCAGCTGCAGTTTCAATGAATGGAAAAATATGTGGACTGTCCAGTTACAGTGCTCTCTCTCACCCACCAGAATTGGGAAGTATCCAGATTTATGCACTGCATAGCCAGTGTAGAGGTTATAGATGATTTGTTCAAAGCAAAGTTACTGCATCAGCTTCAATTACTTTACACAGCTTTTTCAGCTGGCAAAGTGAGTTTCATCTGGCTTTTCAGCAGAATTCTTACGAATAACCTGCAGATTCCCAAGGAGACCATAAACAACCACTATAAAGCCATCATGCTAAAATAGCCTTTTGTGCTCATCTTAGTGTATATACACTATTAACTTCCTTGGCACTTCAGGTTTAGTGGAATAAACCACCAAACATTATAGCATCTGCTGTCCCAGTAGAGCATGTACCTATCTGCTACCTGCCTTTTCATAACAGGCTATTGCCAGAAAATAAAAGCCTTTTGACATGTCCAAGGAGAATATTACTCTTGTTTGCATCCCCTTTCCTTTTCTGGGGCCAGTTCCAGCAGAATTATTGCAATGAAAAAGAAAAGGACATCTACAGTGYTATGCCAACCTACATGAACACTGGATGACTCAGGCACGTGAGTCCTGAGCAAAGCAAGATAGGAAACAGAAAAGGTCGTTTCAAAAGCTAGGAAGTCACACAGGGAAATCAAGTTGTTACTTCACAGGATCAGAGATCCGTTGTGGTTGGACCTGCAGAGATCCTGTAGACCTACCCTACCAGGGCAGGCTCAGCTTCGGCAGGCTGCGTAAGGCTGAGTCCAGCTGGGTTTTAAGGATGGTTTTGAGGATCTCCAAGGATGGAGACTCCACAAGCTCCCTGGACAACATCTTCCAGCATTCGATCCTCAGAGTAAGAAAAAGGCTTTTTACATTTAAACCAAGTCTCCTGCATTTCAGTTTGTGCCCAACAACTTCATAGCTGCCCTGTATGCTATTCTGCACACGGCCTACATTTCTTCACAGCTGGCTTCAAAGAAGCGAAGGGGGGCTGAGCTACATCTAGCAATTACAGGCTATTTACAGCAAAAARCAAACAAACAAAAAGGACTAGAAAGCGCCAACCAAGTAAGACACGAAACCTCGGTGCCCCAGCAGCACCGAGAGCCGTTTCTGCTTGCGATGCGTAGGTCTGCGGCGAGAAGCCTTTRGTAGAGTTGGGGAGGGCTCCGGCCAGAGCGGGGCATGTCCCCGCGGCAGAGCCCCCCGCCGCCCGCCCGCCCGAGCGGGCCGCGCCGCCGCCGCCGTTTGAATTTCCGCGCGCGCGACGCGGAGGGCGGATACGCGGCCGCGCCGCCTCGCAGCCCGCCGCCTTCAGAGCTCCGCTCCGGAGGGCGCCCGGAGAGGCAGCCCCCCGCGGGCGCCTCTCGCAGCTGAGGCAGGAGGAAGCGGCGCCCCCGCGGCGCGGCACAGCCCGCACTCACCGCCCGCCTTCATCTCTGCGCGCCTCCTCGGGCAACCGACCGGCACCAGCGGCCGCCGCGCCCCAGAGCCGGCTCCGAATGAGGCGCGCCGCGCGGGGGGCGGGCCCCAAGCCTCTGGCGGCGGGCGGGGCTCCGCATCAGGCCACGCCCCCTACGCCTCAGGTCACGCCCCCTCGCGCCTCAGCGAGGGTCAGGGAAAGCGTGCGCGCCGAGCACCGCCCAGGCCACGCCTTCCAGGGGCGTCGCCCCGTCCCGACCGGAACTCCTCCCCGCCTGGGATAGGCCCAGAACCTGCGAGCGACGCCTACCAGCCGCGCGCACTTTTTTTTTAAACCCAGCAGGCTCTGTGATTGGTCCTAAGGCTAGTTGGAGGTGGTGCCTACCCTGCCCCACTGGCCGTGATTGGGCGTTGAGGATGCGAATTCGAATTGGGGCAGTTGGCGGTTCGAGCGTCTCGCTGACTCGGCGCCTGGGGCGCATGCTCCCAGGGCAAGCCCTGCCCTCAGCTGGGGATGGGGGGGGCTGCGTTGCCATGACAGCAGGCGCCCGTTACGCGCCCCACCCCCAGGCGGCTGAAGTGACGTCGTCCTTGTCCCGTCACCGTGTAGTGTCACTCAAGCACCCAGGCGCCATGGTGGGGGGGGAGGAGCGCCCTGCAGCCTGCAACTAGGGCGCAGGGGAGGCCTCAGCCCCTCAGAGGGCCTGTGGGCCGTGAGCCCCTCATCCCAGCAAGGCCCCTGCTGGCAGCAGCCTTCCTGCCACCCCTCTCACCCACAACCACTTGCACCAATCCTAGAACTACCCCACACTTAAAACAGACCAAAAAAAAAGGGGGGAACAAAAAAACATAAGGAAGATGAGTTTTACTGGTGATCTCTTTAGCTCAGCGAAGCTTTTTGTGAGGCTTTCAGAGAATGACAGCCAGAAGAGGAGCTTTGATTTGGTTAGGCATGCAGTGACTGTGTAGTGGTTTGTGCTTGTGAGGAACTTCTCGGTCCTCAGGTGCCTTGAAAAAGCATCAGCAGTCTCAGCACAGTCAAGGTCTCTTCCTGGTAGCGTTCATGTGAGCTTTTTTTTAAAGGACTGCCTTGAATTTTAGGAGGTTATTTTTTGGCTGTAGAACATGAAATCCTGGGTGCTTTTCTGTGCAGACGTGAATGTAAGGGCTGTGGATAGCTTTAAAAATAGCATTATCTTTCAAAGTAATCTCAGTCCATGGTTGGAGAAGCTGAGCTAGAAAAGCTAGATGACTTGTCTAAGGTCACACTACAAACTCTAGCAGTGCTGGGACGCAACGCCCAATGCGCTGACCCACCGTCTTGTGCAATGACCATGCAGGACAGTGGATGCACCCAGACTTTTTCAGAGCGTGAACCGGTCTTTCTAAATACACCTGCCTCTGTGTATAAGCTTTCTCCTGCACAGATCCGTCTCCACTACCATCTGCAAACCTGCATAATGTTCTCTGGGTGTGCAGCAATTGTGAACATGAAAAAGTAGTATTGGGAACAGAAGGAATGTTTAGCTTCTTTTAACTGGGAGATATTTTGAGGTAAAAAAGTTAATCATGCTGTCTGCTTTTGTTCTTTGTTTCTTTTCTGGCTGTTTCAGTCAGCTGTAAGTCAAACCAGCAAACAAAACATGAATAATCACCTCCCGCAGAGAGGTAAAACACCCCCAGGAGATGCTCTTTAAGTCACAGGTGATCCACAGTTCCCGAAGTTCCTTCAGGCCGATCACCCTCTTTCCAAAAGTTACAGCAAGAGAGGGAGGCAGGGCATGGGAAAGGTTATAACAGAAAAAAAAGAGGACTTAGGGATGGGAGGTAGCAATGCTGTGACGAGAAACAGACTGCGACTGTAGATACCAAGAAATATGTGGAACAGGGCAATAGAAGCAGTGCCCAGATTTACTGGTGAGAGCATGCCCACCACGAGTGTGCATGTAAGGCCTGACCCAAAGTCAAAGGTGTGATCCGTACAAGCGAGTCTCCCTGTGCATTTCAGGGTTTGGAGCAGGTCTATGAAGAAGAATGAAAGGATAAAAAATATTAGTCAAAGCTATATTCTGTCTTTTCTCTGAAAGTAAAAATTTATGGTTGGAATTCTCCAAAGCACTAAACTTTGGTCTGTTTAGTCCTTTCCAGAATCAAATGGCAGAATACTCAGATGGTTTTAGCACTGACAAAAATAAGATCAGAGGTAGACCAGTGTGTGGGTGGCATTCATGTTGCCCAAACACGGCCATCTGGCAAATTTTTAGAAATCCTGTGGTATCAGCAATGCTGGCACAGAGCTGACAAGCATGAAACAGAGACCTGCACCTTTTCCAAGTGGCAGCTGGAAGCCAGGTTGGTCTTTCACAGTTCTGCACCTCCTCAGAAAGGCATTACATGATGAAGAGTCTGTCCCTGAAAAGAGATAAGGCTATTAGTATGTGTTTTAATCACTGTCTCCAATTTCTGAGTGGAGTTCTACTTATTTATCATGTCTCTTTCTCCACTGAATAGTAGAGAGATTGTGTTTCTCCTGAATCAGAATGCTTTTTTCCTCCCTTCACATCTGTTTGCTATGGAAGTTAAGATACATATAGTAAATGCCTTTTGTTTACCTTTTTGAGATTTAAACAAAACTCAACACAGCTGTAACACTTACTCACTATATGGTCAAACCTGTGATTCTTCTGCATGGGAAGAGATGTTGCTATGCCAGCTCAAGTTTCCATCAAGGTTTGATCCTTCTTACCCTTCTGATCCGAGACACTCAAAGGCCCAAGACTGTGGCATCTTAAGCAATAAGGCACTAGAGGAAGGACCATAGTCAACAACTACATTCCCCTGGCAAAACAGAATAGCTTAATTCCAAGATGAAGTTTGTCTGTGTAGGAGACAACTTTCTCAGAGGGGAAAAACACTCACAGAAACCTACAGTCCTACAAACCTACAAACCCTTTCTCCTCCAAGTGCTGGTTACAGTTTGCCATAAGCGTATCTTTATGTACAGAGATCATGGCACCATATACACAGTTCCTGCACTGGGAAGAGAGTGAAAGGGAAGAATCCTCCTCTCCCTGGCAGCAGTACTGTATGGCAGAGGCCAGGCTATAGAGAAGGGGCAGAGTAAGCAGCTATATAACTGCTCAGGTCAAGAACAAATTATCTAATCAGAAATGTCTGTAGTTTAGGGATTTTATCCACGCTTAGGATTTATTCTTTTGTTCTTGCTGTTTCAGTCTTATCTTCAGGTGACATTATATAGTTTTATCAGTAAACTTACTGAAAATACCTTTTAATCAGGCATACTTCAACTTGCATGTTTTTTAATCCATTTTGAGAGAGAAAGGATTTATTGGTACAAAGATTATTACTCATTGGTGTCCTCTTTCTCAGGAACTTTTTAAAGTCCTTTTAGAGCTAATGTATTTTTTCACCCTAATATGCAGGGTATGTGATCAGATTCAAATAGGCAGATTTTAAGGAGAGAATAAAGATGAAGAATTTCAATAAGATAGGACTTTTCAGAAAGTGATAAAAGTAAATCCGAATGTAACATCCCATATAATGTCTTCAGCTAGTGAATATGTTAGCAAGCCACTTACTTTTTTAGACATTCAGAACGTGTTCAGTCTGGTGAACAAATTGTAGACAAGCAACTATGCTCTAGCAGTTGCATTACATACCATTCCAAAAGTAATTTTATTTAGATTTTCAGGAAAATAGCGTGTGTCTACATTGCAGAGTAGAGTTGCGTGGTTTGCAGAGGTTCTTTCTCCCCCAAAGTAGCACTGTCCAAGTTGGTTCCAGATCTGAAAACAAAATGATGATATTCTAATACTATATGCAAGTTAATTAGTGAAGTTGAGACTTAGGAATAATTAGCTCTGATGCAGCAACATGACAGCTATATTGCCTTCAGGGTCTAGTATTTCTACAGGGTCTGATGTGGTGCCATCTGGAATACTAGGATGCCTGAGGCTAGAAAACAAATGTGCAACTGGGAGTCTAGGAGTTTGCTACAATTTTTACATAGTCTGTGATTACTCAATCAATAAACATGATAGTTTTATATTATCCCCTCTGATGAATGCATTCAGCCAGTTGTAAAATGCTGTCTTTCCCAGAGTTCAAAGAGCAAACAAAAACACAGACCACTTACTTTGTGAAAGGCTGAAATGTTCCATGAATTTTCCTGGCAGTCACTACTCTGTAGCAGTCAGACTAAATTACTGAGAGGGTAGAAAGAGCCAATCCTCTCTTGAGAGAGCCAATCCTCAAATGAAATAGTGTTACCAATCTTTATAACTTCTGTCCTGCTTTTAACAGGGTGAGGTAATTCAGTACACACTCTCAGTACACTATAACAACTATTGGGCTAGAAATGGAAGTTACTCTCCAAGAGAGGAAAGAGCCAAATCTGTAAATCTAGGTGAAAATTAGATGAAAGAGTTTGTCTGAGGTCCTTAAACTTTAGTGCAAGTTTTAAGTCAGGCCATCTCAGCATATACTCCAATGGCTGCCTCCCTATTTCAGCATAATGTTATTAATTTGCAGTCCCTGCTGGGAGGATACTTCAAGTTTGCACGAAAGTTTATTAGGAATGCTGTTTGTAGACAGTATTGCAAATCAGAAATGACAGGCAAGGGCAGATCAGGATGTCTCTGTCCTTTCTCTACATTGTATTTCTCTTTCATGGAACATCCCAAAAGAATAAAAGCCTTTCCTTTCAAATCACGATATAAATCTACCACAAGGTGGCATCAAACACATATGATGGGGCATCAAACATCTGTCAACTATTGCATTTTTTTCTGTATTTGAGAAAGCCTCAGCGGAGATGTTCTAACCCAAGAAGGCGTGCACTAATATTTTAGAAGCAATAGGTCTTCGGTTTACAAGTCTTTCTCACATGTAATACTGATGTATAGAATCTCACTGCCTTCCATTACTAAAGACCACTCTACAGTAGTAAATGAACAAGAATCAAGACATTTGCCATAAAGCAGGTTAATGCAGTGCTTTTCAGAATTCACATCTGTCCCCACCAAGGCAAGAGAAGAATGAACATGTCTTTTAATGACAAATGACTTGGCAAAAGAGGTCTGCAATGGGCTTCATTTTCCTAAAAAGGGAGCTATGGTTTCAAATGGTTGGTTGTCTTACAACTACAGTAGGTTGCTGCTAAAGCTATCTAACATTTATCTCTAAAGTCTCATTGCATAAGACAAAGGCAAGCATCTGACACAGTAAATTGGATAACAGACGCGTGCCTCCGTGTTGGGTCATGTGAAGTCCTCATTCTGAAAGGACAGGTTATGTGACAGCCTGAAGCCCACTAGGTATAGGAAGTGGTAGATTCTCTAAGGGGTCTCCTTCATTTCCTCCAGAACCCACAGGCAATACTCAGCCTATCACAGACCCTCTCAGCAGCAAGGTACAATATATGGAGTCCCAGGGTTGGAAAGAAGCAGTTGTGCTGTGTAAAACACAGGAGAAGGTGAGGGGAAGGAGAACAGGAAGGAGTGAATCTCATGTCTCCTGAGTCAGGTTGGTATTCTARGGTGTGTTTGAAACAAGTGCACAGTCCCAGCCAAGATCCAGCTAACAATCCACCTCCCATTACAGTCAGATCCAACACAGGCAGCTTCAGGAAAGGCCAAGACCAGAGACTGACCTGTCTTGTCTCTGCAGATCCCATTGGCAGGCTCACTGTGAGTCTGTAATGCTCCCATTCCCTGGATGGTTGCAGGCCTTTATTTCTTGGGCTTTCAGTGGGACATCTTACTGCCTCTCCATTTGAGTGGAAACACACCACCTGCACTAGTGTCTGCTGCAGAAAACAGGGAACGTGGTCTTTCTCTTCTGGATAAAAACTGATACTCTTCAAGCTCTTGCTAGAAGAGGCACATTTAAAATAATTGAAGCATATCACTTCTTAAAAAAATCCCACAACTTGTACCTGAGGGAAGTACCTGGAATAGAACCAGTAAGCCTTAATTGGGAGACTTGATTACACAGTACAAGCAGACAGAGCAATGCTTTATCTGCCAGACAAGCACCGAGCCAAAGGCTCTTAGTGTGACTGGTCTTTCTCCTCTGGATGCAGAGTGACCTTCGAGGTTCTCACTGATATAAGGCATTCAATTTATATATTTTTTAATGGAAAAAAAAGAAAGYTTGGTTTCAAGATACCTTACTCAGACTGACAGCTGTATGTGGCATCCTGAAGACTCAGGTGTCAGGAAGGGAATGCTGCACTGGGTCCATCATAACTGGGGCTGCTGGAGTTACTGTATAAAGTGAGCAGCACCCCTACGTTTGTTTGTGTCAGCACATCTTTCTCTGCAAGTCCCTGAATACCAATGAAAAAGTCAGGGCCATACCACAGAATCACAGAATCGGTAAGGTTGGAAGGGACCTCTGGAGATCATCCAGTCCAACCCCCCTGCTCAAGCAGGGTCACCTAGAGCATGTTAGACAGGGTTGCATCAAGACGGGCTTTGAATATCTCCAGAGAAGGAGACTCCACAGCCTCGCTGGGCAACCTGTTCCAGGGCTCTGTCACTCTCACAGGAAAGAAATTCCCCCTCACGTTCAGGCAGAACTTCCTGTGGTTCAGTTTTTGCCCATTGCCTCTTGTCCTTTTGCATAGGACAACTGAAAAGAGTTTAGCCCCATCCCCTTGACACCTTCCCTTCAGGTACTTATACACGTTGATCAGATCCCCCCTCAGTCTTCTCTTCTCCAGGCTGAAGAGGCCCAGCTCTCGCAGCCATTCCTCATAGGGCAGATGCTCCAGCCCTCTGATCATCCTCATAGCCCTACGCTGGACTCTCTCCAGTAGCTCCACGCCTCTCTTGTGCTGGGGAGCCCAGAACTGGATGCAGTGCTCAAGATGAGGCCTCACTAGGGCTGAGGAGAGGGGCAGGATCACTTCCCTTGACCTGCTGGCAACACTCTTCCTGATGCACCCAAGGAGACCATTGGCCTTCCTGGTCACAAGGGCACATTGCTGGCTCATAGTCAACTTGTCATCCACCAACACTCCCAGGTCCTTCTCTGCAGAGCTGTTTTCCAGCAGGTCAGCCCCCAGCTTGTACTGGTGGCTAGGGTTATTTCTGCCTAGGTGCAGGACCCTGCACTTGCCCTTGTTSAACCTCATGAGGTTCCTCTCCGCCCAGCTCTCCAGCCTGTCCAGGTCTCTCTGAATGGCAGCACAGCCCTCTGCTGTGTCAGCCCCTCCTCCCAGCTTGGTATCATCAGCAAACTTGCGAAGGAGGCACTCTGTCATTGATGAAGAAGTTGAACAGGATGGGACCCAGTACTGAGCCCTGGGGGGCTCCACTAGTCACAGGCCTCCAACTAGACTCTGCCACCACTCCAAGGGCAAATCTTACTTCAAAATTAAAAGCTCCTGGATACCTTAATAACTTAGTTTATTCTCCTCTCAAAACCAAGTTATCACTAACTGGATCTCCTTGTCTTGCAAGGCTAAAAACACAGACCCCATTTGGTCCATGGATCTATGCCTGAAGGCTTTATCTCTCCCTCTCCCTCCCTTCCATTGGAAGATCTTATTTTTATTCCTCTACTTAATTAGAGATTCCCCATCTTTTTATTCCCCCTCCTCTTCCAAAGGACTTGGGAAAGCTATCCTCTTTCCCTCTTGTGCATCAGGGAAGCATACACGCTGTCTCCTTATGCTAGGATGACACAGAAACATAGGMTGAGAGGGGTACCTGATCACCCAGGTCAGCTTCCCTATACACACAGCACCCATGTGTGCATATTTACTCCAGGAGGGACTGCAGAACTTCTCTGCACATCCTATGGCACCATAAACTGTGAAACAGTCTTTAGTACCCTCCTACATATTAGTAAGCAGAGTGAAATAAAATAGGAAAGAAATGAAATGGACCTGACAGGCTGTCAGCCCAGTGCTTCCAGGCTAGACCACAGCTCAGTGATTCCCAGCAGCTCTGGGTCCCTGCAAATCCCTGGCATATCTTCCGTGCTCTTGGAATACAAACATGAATAGCTTCATTATAGCTGAAGCACAGTTTGCCATGACTAATTAAGCATATTTATATCTATAATGTACTTTGCTGCTACATACAACAAGTGAATGAAGAAGCCACACGGGGTTCCAGATCATTATGTATACAGCTCAGTAAGGCCTAGCCCTAGCTGTACTGCTGATCTACCTATTGCCAACCACTAATTCATCACAGAAGGTGGTGAGCGCCGTGAGTTTCAGCACATGTAAAGGAATACTGCCCTAGTTCTCTATGGTTCCTCACTGATTACATAGTCTCAGCCGTTTAATACTGGGTGTAGGGTTGCTTTTGTTTCCTGTAAAGAACGTAGTGTTTGGCAAAAGAGGAGAGTGAGAATGACAACTGTGTACACATTTCACATATTTCTAGTATTATTTCTCCTCCAGAGAAGAACAGAACTGTTATTAATAATCACCTCGCCAAGTTTCTAAATTGATGTTTTGAAATGAGCTGAGTGTATAATTTAAGAACCACAGGCAAGGGAGAAAATGTGCTTTCAATTGAATTTGAAAAGGGTGGAGAGTTGATGATGTGGAGAGATAAACGATGGTGATTCTGGAGGGCCAGAACTCTGGAGAAGAAAGCTGTGTAACAGACATTTGCCAGACTTTGCAAAGCTAGAGACAACATGAAGGGCTAGAGGAGTGAAAGGAGGAACAGCAGAGAGAGATGCAGACAAAGGAAATGCAGGGGTCAGGCCCAGACTCCCTGTGTGGAATTTGCCATCAATCTGGGGCAGAAAAGGGATGCAGCTGGAAACCGGAGTCGTGATATTGTGTCTCTTTCTGCAGAAGACAGATGATGTGCTGGTCCTGGAGACTGGGAAGCCTCAGGATGGCTGCAGGGAATGGGACTGCAACAGCCAGAGCAAGGAGAGAAGCAGGCTGTAGAAGCACAGAAGTTGGAGCAGAAGTTAGCATTGGCATATGCACTGGTTACTGTCTGACACTAACCTATGCCCAGGGCAGTGTTATCCCTTACCATACCAGATACATATGAAAGATACAGATGTAGATACATAGGAAATGTCTTGTTATTTAGGTAGCATCAGAGTGTGCACGGCAGTTTACAGAATGAGCAAGCCTTTGAGAAATATGTGTTCAAAATGTGAGGGAGACAAGCCAAGCTGCAGGAGAGGGTAAATACTTGGCAGCTTGCCATGTCAGTGTTTCCTCTCTAGTAACCTGTGACCTCCTACAAAAACTAGGCTCTTGGGTAAAAATGGAGGAAAGGAATGAACTCTTTAGCCTCTGTAACTGCAGAGCGTTTTGGATTGTGACTCAGTGCGGGGATGTCTTAGTGGGCCTCCCTCCAGCTAACCTGAAACAAGGACTGTGAAAGAGAAGCTGTATAGAATTACTGATGGCTCTCTGTAACCCCTGCAACAAATAAAATCCTCGGTGCAAAACCTTGCCCGTAGCTAACCTTATAATGGAGGCTTTCTCTCTTCGCCTGCACACCGGTGCAGGCCTGCTCAGTCAATAGCATTAGCACTTCTTCTATTACAGCAAATTCATCTCAGTCAGCCTTAGACTCACCAGTGCAAATATTCTCTGCATGCTTCCTGGGACAGCCCACTGGATATCTGTAAGGATTGCTTGTTAGAGAGAAGGTGAGTAACGGATGGACAATGGAAACACTCTTTCCAGGGATACACTGCAGCTGCTGGCCAGCTGCAATTGCAGGAAAGCTTTCTCATCATAGCACAACCATTTAAAAAAGCACCAAAACTTATACATTTAGAGACTCACAGCTCAGCATTCATGTCTCAGCAAGCCTGCCAGCCCTGAGGACCTTTGGGCAACCAGCTGTGAACCCTATGCTTGGGCTGACCCATACCCATGATCCGTGGCCATCCTGGCTCAGACAAACAGAGCTGCCTGGGCCCCTAGAAGAGCCCCATGGTGATTTCCAACCTAACCTGAACACAGAAAAGCATAATATGCAGCTCATTACCTGACATGTGGACCTCCCAACCCAGCCTTTTGCATGTTGTGGGGCACATCTTGATGATACAGGAGGCTGCTATCAGRGCCCTGAGCATAACCTCTTCCTCTTCTTAGGGGCCTGATTACTTATGTCCAAGGTCAGCTGTGGTACAGTGTGGATATGTAACCTGGGATCAGACTGCTCAGAGAAGAGTTGTGTGGGGCAGAGCAGTGAGAAATTTTGTTGGGGGTCACCAGAGCTGCACATAAGCTCAGGATCTTGCCCTCATGGCCATTGCATGAGGTRTGCCTATGCCTGAACATGCACCTCCCTGACCTGGATCCTGACCTGCTGGCTTGACTTACTGGTTTGAGCTCTGACCAAGTCCTAGGACACTAAGAACTACTGCTCCCTTCCTCCTGAAACAGGCAATATTTCTCTGTGGTAGCATATGTCAAAATACAGTCCGGATGGTGATTAGAAGGCTGGTTCACAGTCTTCTGTGGCTGGACTTGGATTAAACACATCCTAGCCAGTTTGAACCTTGTAAACACAGAGGCTTGCAAGGAGCTAACAGTGGTGCTTCTGCACTTCATGTGAAATGTAAGTCTCAAAGCACTGCAAACACATGGCATAAAAACATCAGTCAGTTTTCAGACTCCATTTCAACAAAGAACAAWTTTTTGCATATCCACAATGGAAATCCATTTCCCTGAATTTTGTGATGCCAGAATTTCATGATATCTCCCATTACATTTTAGAGGTAATATTTAAACACCTGGATCTTTAAACACCTGGAATTTTTAATGTGAAAAGCAAGTGGAAAATAGAATGCTTAAGAGTATCTTGTGAGATCTYAAGAGAAAGAAAGAAAGAAACAGCCTTTCCCTAGTCTTTTGCCTGAGTCTTTTGTCTCCTGCAAATAGATAACGATATGCATAAATATAGGTCCAGATCCCCAAATATATTTTGCCAACTGCCAATGCTCTTCATGCTCCTTTATATGATGCTTGCATTGCCACTAATCAGAATTACATCTAAYTGCAAGAAGAATGAATCATTAGCACATCTTTGAACAGGTTATCTACACCAGAGAACAGAATGAGTGTCTGTYTACTGCCATCCTCTTCCGGCTTGTCCCTTTGGCAAGAGGTGCAACAATAGTCCCCTATTTTTATGCTTTTTAGCATTTAAAGAGTTGACCTGCATATTGTAATGACAATGCTTATGTACCATCTATTTGATGGCTGTATGTTCATAAAGTAAGCCTTGGATTTGTCTACTTGAATCGACAAAACAGAGCAAAACATCACCTAAGACAGAATCAAAGTATGAGAAAGTTCCTGCCTGGCACAGTAGCCTGCCTCAGTGCCCCAAAACATGAATAATCCCTGTGCAATTGGTGATTGCATTAGTGACCTGGTATCATGRTATTTTTCATGACCTCAGGCTTATAGTGATACTCCCCTGAGTGTCAGGCCCCCTCACTCGCTGAGAGTGTTGGATGCAATGCATTGGCAGAGCTCCAAGAGGGAAAGATTTCTTAGTAATTCCTTATCTATTGACAACTGTTGTCTTCAGAGGCAGATGAACACTCACCCAAAGTCGTTTCTGTAGCTGAAGTGATAGGGCAGAGTAGAGCCCAATGAGAGACACTTCTAGCAAAATGTGGGACAAGTTGCAGTGGGTGAAGCTGTAATTACAGCAAGCAGTTTGTGCCAAACTCTGCACTGCTGTGAAGGGCACACAGGAGAGGATTTTTACTGTACAGTCTACATGCCTGCAGTTAACAAATCTGGTTGATGCTCTTCAGTCACCTAAGCTAGTTTCACGTTTTCAAAGCCTTTATCAGTCATTARGTTAGTTCGTGGTTCGGTTACTACAGTATCCAAGCTTATCAGCTGTCGCGTATTGTTATCCTGAAAGCAGTTGATGGGTAACATCAGTAACAAATCTGGCAGAACTTCTTGAGTGTACTAAAGATGTCCAAGCTAAATGGAAAGAACAATTAAATATCCYTCCTTCTGCAACAACTGGAGCAGTGAAAGCCACTACACAAGGCACAGGCAACTGCAGGAAGATCTGAGCAGAAGCCCTGAAGTTCCCTGGTCATCTGGAAACTAACCCTGCAAAAAATGAGTTTTCACTGCACAGATGCATAGAGCTGATCCTGGGGAAGGGAACCAGCCTAACTTCACACCTTAATTAAAGTACCTAACCGAGGTCCTAGTAGCCCTTGGTCCTTGCAGAGCCCACAAAGAGGGGCAGGCACCTCCARCATGTGATTCAGACGCRGTGTGGGTAGGATAACTCTGCAGCRCTCTCCAAGAGAGGGACTTCTGCTATTGGGCTCCAGATGTAGAAAGCGAAATGCATTCAGGCTTTAGTGRCATCCTTGATGCTGGCAATGAAATCCAGATTACTTACACYACAGGCTAATAACTCCACTGCTGAACTAGCTTTCCTCTCACTCAKGTGTTAGACAAAGTTAAATCAGGTTACTCTTCTGCAAAATTAAACCCATATTTAATTACTATTGCTGACATTACCATATCACTAAATAATCCTGTCTGCAGGTGCAGACCCTGCTGTTTCAGGCACTGTACAGTTGCACTGCAGACTGTTTCCTGCCTGAACTGTATGCTCACTTAGCACTGCTCAGGCAAGCAGGGGAAAGCATTATAGACTTGTCAAAATCAGACAAATATGTCCTATCCAGGAAATCCAGGTCRTTATATACTCTGGGTTTGAGGATCACATTTGTCAGTTTTTGCTGTAAATCAAGTTTTTGTTTTTTAAGCCTGTGAAATAAAGCAATTGTAAGGAAGTCCTGGCTTGAGAAAAGGAAGTACTGATATGCCTGATATGTTACATTTCTGGGTTTATGAATTACAAAATTAGAAGTGATTTCTGCAAGTARCTTGAAGATGTAGCAGAAGAAGCTTGGACAAGCAGAGCCAGAGAGGCAAGCATGGGAATGGATTCAAAAAGCAGCCTTACACTCAGCAGCATAGCATGTTACTAACAGCTGGCCAGGAATATGCCAAATGCACTGCAAGGCACAGGCCCTGGCCAAAGAATTTGCAACCCAACACCGGTAAACTCAAAATCAGGACATTGTTGTGGGGAAGGAAGTGGAGTATGYACGCAACAGGAAGGAAGAGAAGAGCAATAAACACTGTTGTGCAAGCAAAAGGTTGATAAAGGACTTTGTATATAATGAGTGACTGGCAAACGAGATGGGAAGGGGCAGCATGAAAGGGAGCAAAAGAAACAGGAGACAGGAGYGGAGAGTGGATGGGAAAGGAGAGAGAAAATGAGTTTGATCTTGATTTTTAATATCATGCATTGTGGATAAAAAAATGGTTTAAATACATGTTTATTGTAAAAGTCCTGTTGTTGCTAGTCTGYTGATATGACACTACATGCTCATCAGACAATTTGTGGGTGTCCGCTGTGCTGAGTCCTACAAACTCATCACCCCMTTCTGTGTGAGCACATGACACACCCTCTCCTGATCCAAGCCTAGGATAGCAGAGAGAGATGGAGCTCTGTATTGCTTCCAGCCAGCAGTGCTGTAACAGTTGCCTCTTTGCAGTCCTGCACACTTCCAAAAGGCCAACCTGAGCTCCTTGTACCAGGACAAGAATAAGGTGTAGAATCAGGCTGAAAATCTCTGACTGTGCCTTGCCTGGTGTTGCCCTGATACTTCCAGCAGCTCCATGGTTAAATAGTATTTCCCTCTTCTGTTTACTGTCTTCAATAATTCTACTCATAAAATTTCATTTTCTTTGTGAYGATACCATAACTCAATGAGCTGGAAACATTCCCAGAGTGAAAAGAAAACTGCTCCAAGGAGGTTTAGATTAGTTATTTTATAAGCGATCCTTAGCAAATGACATCAAGTTATCTCCAAAGGGTCAATTTTAAAGAATGGGTGCTTCCCCTCCCAGTGAGGCACCTCGCACTGAATCTCTGATAGGTCCACTTTACCTCTAAAATGCTTTTTGTGTCTCTATATCCTCTTTGCAGATGGTAGATTTATTTGCTGCTCTTCACCTAAGATGGCTGTTGGTCAGCTTGGCCTGGACTTCCACCCCAACAAAAATAAGACAATACTTGGAGGAGGATACTAAAAAGTCTGGCTCTTCCCTGTCTCTTGGAATGATGTAACTTTGGGTAGCTGTTCAGGTCAGGAGGGCTGTCCTGAGCAATGGGCTGACAAGGAGAGATTGCTAAAACAGATCCCAAAGTCTCTTAGATACTCAGCAATGCACTGGCCCTCTCTGCTGAGACCTCAAAAGCTATTTCTAGCTGTCCCTCCATCCTTACCTCTGAACAGTTACCCTTGAAGAGAGTGCATCAGAAAGTGCTCATCAGCTGACAAAACAGAGCTATTTCCTTCAGAAATGTGATATCCCAAGAGATTTGAGGTTATAATCTTCACAGGCAGCTCCAGAGAAAAGACATTGTTAYAGATGTTCAATAATAAGAAAGGCTCTGGACTTTTCTTTACAGAAAGATTCAGCGATGTTCCACTTTCTCCAAGCACTGCTAGTGACAAACTTGTGCTTGGCACAATAGGGTAGGAAGACTGCAGGCTCAACCACTATCACCACTCCTTTAAATGTAGATAGCATTGCTGGGGAGGAAGAAACCAGAGCTGCAGGCTCAGTGGCTGTGCACTACATCCATACCTTGCATAGCAGTACTGAACCAAGCCATCTTCCGAGTACACTTGCAGAGTCCATTGCAGACAAATAAATATTGCAGAAGGGCTTAGCCGGTTGGATGTGGCCAGAAWGTGTTGCATTAACTGCATTTTCCTCAGGCCAGCCACCCTTCCCTGCTGTCCTGCATCACTGCTGTACGATCATCACTTTATGATCCCTACAGGTCATTGACTGCTGCTTCTTTCCTCCCACAGCACAGAAGCTTAAGCAAACAGCAATCAGGAAGCAAATACCAACACGGTTCAGTGTGTCCTCTTTCACTGAAGGCCCACTGGCTTTTCAGAAGCCTTGTCAGCAATTGAAAATCTAGTGCATGTCAGACTCAAGTTGTCCTGGGAGTCACAGAAATGAGAGTCAGCAAAGGTCTCCTGCAGTTTCCTCATGGTCACATTTTAGTGTGCCTGGGGAGTCACCTACTAGCCCAGCACTTTAAATTGGGGTTCAGCGGCTGAGTTCTTGAGTTTTATCAAAGGTCTCCAAGGAGAAAAGCTTTCCTGACTTGGTTTCAAGATAGCAGCTGGAAGCCATTTGCAAGAAGGAAATAGAAGCGAAAAAGAAAAAAAGTGAAAGGACACAAAGGTTGGAGGTTAAGACTTAAATGCTCTAGAGTTATCACTTAGCATACAGGAGCCCAATGGGTCTGCAGCGGAAGTGGAAATTATAAAAGAACCCAAACACAAGGCAGTTACAGGCCCATAGTAGATGGACAAACCAGAGAATAAATTCCTGTGAAGTGGGGTTTGCTGGTGGAAGAGTTGGGTAAAAATGGACATGGCTTTCTTCTGTGCCTGGGACTGTGCTGGAGAATCTTGAGCAGGTYCTTCACCACCAGGCTGTAAACAGGGTGGATGTTCATAGTGCCCTATGAGCCTTCATTTGTATATGACACAGTACCCAAGCAACTTTGCTTTCATAAAGATGTCCCTTATCTCAAGACTTGTTTTGATACACACTGGGAGCAGTAACTTTATTAACCAGCTTTACTTCACTAAACAGTATTCCTACAATCACAGTCAGTATAAAGTGCATTCAAAAGAGCGTGTTAAAGTCATTAGCTGAAGATTGACTGAGGAAGTTATCCATTCCCTGGTGATTAACCAGCAATTTCCTATCCATCAAGGCCTGATGCTGTATTCTTATTAGTCTTTATGAAGCGTGTAGGGTGTGAATATGCAGAGAACATGGTAATTGCTTTAATAACACTTCTTTTGATTAGTAATTTTCCTTCACTGTCGAGAATGCTGCCTACCCCTTCATTTGTGGAGAACAGTTTTCATCCTTTCCTTCTCAGGAACATGCTTTGCATGAACAATTGCTCCTCAGATCCATATCACACTTCTCTGCAGAAGAGCATGAGATTTTTATGTTTGCCTGTGTGTGTGTGAGTGCATGAAGAAAGCTGTCGTGTTTTGCTCCTTTCTCAGCTTCCTGTAAAACTGTGCGTCTTCATAACTGCAATACAATTTAATTTTCAGAAGCCAACAGGCAGATTTTTTTCCTCCTGCCTCGTCTTTTCTCAGACAAACTTGTTCATGTTGCTCTTGTCCAACACTTCAGTAATTTCTTTAATCTAATCATAGCAGACATGAGCTCTGGAAATGAGATGGTACACAAGTTTTGCCTGTTCCAACTGCCAGAGTGTACCACCTCATCTCCAAAGCTCATGTCTGATAGAAAAAGATGATTTGGTCCATTGAATTAGGGCAGAGAGAGGGACAGTGGCCTGTAGCATGTTGGAAAAGTGCAAGATCTGAGTGGAAGGTTGTTAGAATAGCAAAGCCATGGATGGAATTGGGGCGAAAGGAACAGATTTACCTTCCTGGATTTGTTGCCAGATGATCAGTAAATCATTTTACCTAAGAGTGTTCTAAAATTTAGTTCACAGAAAAATGAGATACCAGCCAAAGTGGCTAGGACAAGGTGGCCAGTGCCACGTGGACAGGCAGGGAGTCTAGCAGCCTGTCAGTGAATGCTATGGAATGACTCGAGAAGAGGCAGCGTCTCTTTTCTGAAATCCAATTCTGACCTCCTCAAGCCTACTTAGTAGCCAACTGTTCCCCAGGATGTGATACTTTGTGTACACAAAACATAATAATGAAGCACATCTAGTGACAGCAGCAAACCCTCCTGTACAACCTCACTGGAATAAGAAGAGTGGCATGGGTGAGAGGGAATAGCATTTCACTTGCTGCCCTGCCAGCACCCTGACCAAGACACATAGGTAAAGACGGACGTTACGCGGAAATGTATTTGCATACATCTTATGCAGGAAGGGAGCTGGATTAGCGCTTTAGTCAAGCAGAAAAAAGTATGACTGAAGCATGGGGCAACCAGCATGCTTTGAGTAACCAGCTCACATGTGAACCTTTATGTGAGCCATCACATGGTTAATGGCTGATAATTTATGCTCACAGAAGTTACCTAATGGCATTATACTGACAGAACCAGAGCTCTGGGAAAGGCCTCACAAATCTCCAGCAACACAATCATCCTATCAAGATCCCTTTTGCCAGTGAGGCATCACCAAAGGGGTAGTGTGTCATACCAGCAGGGAAGGTGGTGGTGCTTCCCAGCCCAGAAGATTGCTCTGCCAATGCATTAGCCTCAGCTTAGCTACACCACCACCAGTGGTGCAGTCAGAGACAAGCCTTTCAGCTGGCCTACTCTTTGCATGAGGTCCTTTCAAGAAAAGGTGTTAAGGCATAGAAAGTCTTCAAGTTAGTATTTGGCTGATCTTTGTAGRGAAGAGAAGATCTCAGATAAAGTTGGTAACCATAAGCCTGAACTGCATTATGTTTAGAATAACATAATTGATCTGTTTCTTCATYTGCCCTCAGAAAGTATGTGGTATCTAATGCAACTCACAAATAGCACATCTAATCTTGTACAAACCTGTCCTAGATAGGCAAAATTCTCTGAGATGTGGTATTCAGAGTCATTATTTTCAGATGCAAGGCCTGCATTTTTTTTGGTTTAAAAGAAGTAGCTCACTTTTTATTTCACTAGTTCATTCGTTTATGAGTGATTTGCGTATAAAGAGTGAAAGAAGTGAGGTAGAGAGAAAACAGCTAATTCATTTTATGCAATTCAGAATGCCAATCTGTCTCAATTGTATGCTCTAGGAATACAGAAAGARCAGGATATTCAAAACTTGTGACACATATTCTAAAATGCCAAGCTGAGAAGCCAGGTACCATGTGGAGCCATAGTTGGTTATGCACAGATGCTGGTAGATTCCTGTAATCTACAAACTCTTGGAATAACTTAAAGTCTTATCTATACATGTGTTTTCTGAATGATGGAGAAAACAAAACCCAGGACTTGAGAAAGGATTTATCAGCAGATGAATAGAGACAAGCTTTTCATATATATCTTAACTCAAAACAGGTATATCCTTGAGGCAGAGAGATCCAACGCATTACTAAATMATTAGCAGTCATGTAACAAGTAAAGTTCATATCAGGTTCATATCTGATAGTGTTTGTACTGCAGGATGTCAAAAAAAGCTATACAAATAGTCAATCATTTCTCTCCCAAGCGGGGAGGTGTGGTAGTTGTGAATCCCCATATAGTGTGACCAAACTAATGGTTGGTGGAAGAAGGCAAGAAGATAAATGTGCTCCCCAGTCCCTGAACTGTCAGCAGCTATCAGAGATGTGTTTGACCAGTGAAAGCTAGCTCAAAACAGATAGTATAAAGTTGAAGGAAACTTGTTTGTGAAAAAGAAAAAGTATTTAATGCGAGTACTAGAGAGACGAAACATTATGGTATCATAGAAACAAATTGGGGAGTTGCCAAGGGACAGTCATTACAAGTGGCTGGGGATAGTGTGTGTGTGATTTCCAGTGAAGAAGGCATTGTTGGTGAAAYGTTCCACTTATAAAATGCATATAAAATAAGAAAGAAGGATGGAAAATCCCTGCTGTAGCCACATAACACTATCAGAACAACCYACGCAGGCAGAATATTCCCATGTTGATTGAAATCAAGCCAGGCCAATGGGATTAACATCCTCTTCTTGGGAATGTACCAAGGGAACTTTGCATGACTGCAAGCAAGCTGAACCTCTGTTTTAAGTTTCAGAAAGACAGCCTCCCTGGCAACAYAACATCCTCCAGCAGAGATTCAATCATCCTGAGCTGAACTCAAAGCAGAGGGCAGTTAGCAGAGCTTTGAGTACTCCCTCAGTCCTCTCGAGGGGTCTTTCATCTAAGTTTAGGCCAAAATTTGTGCTCTGCATTGGCTCTGAGATCCAACAGAGGCAGCAGCTAATTCAGGCAAGTGTGGAGCTTTGAGTTAAAGTATTCAGATGGGCCATTCATGTTGGAAACTCCAGGATCCAACATGAATAAGATAACACCTGTGACCTGCTCCAAACACCTGGGCATGGGCAGGACTTTGGGCATCCCAGGGGAACTCAATAGATACAGCATTTTATGTAGGATTGCTGCATTTGTGCCCTGCTGCCTGAGAAGCCTGACTTTATTTCCATCATAGCACAAACCAGTTTTTGTTAAGAAGCMCCTGGCATGAGACTGTAATGTTTAACACTGAGCTTGGGATTGTGTCTCATCTCCAGCAGGCAGCTGGTGGCAGCAATCTCTGACCACCTTTGTGGGGCTGAAAGGCAGAAGGAAATTAAAAAGATATACAATAAAAGTTCTTGAGCCTCTACCAACTCTGTATCTTTTTCTTGAACAACAGTAGAACCAAGAAAGCAATAGCAATGCTGAAGATGTGGACTMTGAAGTTAAATACAATACTACAGCTCCAACAATATGTGGTGGGCTTAGCTTTTCTTTAGCAAGGTTCAAGACCCATTTGAGAACATAACATGGAAACGTTCATAATGCGCAAACCTCTCCCATTTTTTCTGTGCTTTAATCAGTGGAGGCTTAGTTCAACAGATGGGCACTTCAATCTGTTGTTTGTTCTAGCATCTATACTCACCCTTGCTCAGCCAGGCTCCATTCAGCACTTCAGACATGCATCCCAGGGACAGACACTGGTACATGTATTTACACTCAGTTCCAGATTTGAAGCTTTTTATCTCTGCGACACAAAAAGTTGGAAAGTAAGTGTAGTTTAACAGAGGAAGACAGCTGCTGGAACAAAAAGTTCTGGGTTGGGTTGCTACAAGCAGACTCTAAAATGAAGCACACATGCAGCCTTTGAAATATTCACAGAGACCCCCCATCCCTCCCACTTTCCCCAGCAAAGGATTTGGATTCACCCAAAGTCACAAATGGGATCTAGAGCAAAACTAGGAACAGGTTGCAGATGTCCAGTTCTGAAGGCAAAGCATCAATCTTCACTTCTTGCCTCCAGCAGGAAAGTTTTTCACATTGACTTCCTTATGATCTTAGAGAAATAGAACCTTTTACAAGCTACTACAGAACAGCAGCCTAGTTTCCTAGAGAGCAAAACTTTTATGTCAGATCCTCATCTCTCTCTCTCTTAGCCAAAGACTGTTTTCCATCTAGTTTTTGCTCAAATATTGCACAATGCTTGAGAAAGAGGATGGGAAGRTTGCTATTCTTGGAGGGAAACTAAGTGAAATGTCAAGAGGAACATCTCTACAAATCTAACATTTAATACAAGTATACATGAAAATCCAAGGCTGAGTTCATTTGTCTGAGCAGATGTTAATAAAAAATTCCCCTTCAGATCACAAACCTACAAAACAAAGAAGAGTATCCACATTCCCAGTAAAATCTGAAAACACTGCATAGCAGAAAGAAAGAGACTGGCTGGGAACAAGGCACTTTCACTAAAACATGAATGGRAAAAAAAATTGTTTTTTACTAAGACTAGGCACATCTCCATTCTGAGGTATGTGTCTAATGCTCACAGTCTACACCCAAAGGAGTGGTAGCTTGGGAGAGCTGCTTCCTCTTGAACCCAGGCCAGGTAAGCTCAATTGCAAAGAGCATTTTCTTCAATTACGGCACAAAATGTCCAGAGGCACTTACTGCCACCCACAGTGATGGTGTTACTGAGAGTTAAATTCTGGTAGCTGCTGAGATTTATGCCAGTGGATACCAGCAGAAGACAGGAACCTGCCTCTACTTGCCAAATAATGGGGAAAAAATGTAGGACAGCATTAAAGTGTCTTAGCTGTGGACTGCAATGCCCTCTTTTCCATCAGAAAGTTTCTGGTTACAGCTTTTCCTGCTTTGCAGGCACTGGTCTGAAGATGAATGTGCTCCATCTGGCACATGTAACTAGAGGAGAAAGTAAACAAACTCTGCATCAGAGCTAGGGGATATTCCCTCTTCATCAGCTATCTGAAATGCGTAAGGTTGCCTACAGCTGACAGAGAGCCTCCAGGGCTTTTAAATAGCTCCCATAAATTTAGAAGTCTTACAGCAGGTCTCATGGTCCTCACCTAGATATTACAAAGCACAGTAGTGGTTCTGGACCTGCCTGAGCTGGAGGAAAATGTCAGCAATCAGCTGGTGGCATCCTCTTTTTGGAAGCATCCCTGCAAACAGAAGCAAAAGGGTTGGCTCTTCAGAGGTGTGCGTGACTGAATCCAGACAACCTGTCCTTCATTGAGATTCTTACATTAGTTCCCTATGGGACCCCAGAATGATGTTTCACACTCAGTGGGACAAACAGGCCAGTCCTCTCCTTTCTCCTTCCAGGGTCATGGACAATACCAGCTCTCTTCTCCCTGAAAATGTGCTGGTGCTCAAACACCCTGGTGATGATACGAGACCTGGATGGATGAAACGTGGCTGCAAACATTAACCAAACACTCACAGGAGAAGGGACGAGGTAGATCTGATAGCCCTTCCATGATCTATGTGGTTTTGCTTGAGAAATAACTGTATTCGGTCAGACAGAGGAACAGTTTGGGCAGCATGGCAGGCAAGCTGGGAATCCATCCTCAGCAGCCTCCAAACTATCAATATCAAACTAAACTAAAAGTTTAGCTGAGCATTCAACAGGTGATGGCTGCTGTGTAGCAAACATACAAAAAAATCAAGAAAGGAAAGAATGAAAGAAATAGAGCAAGCAGAAGCAGAAGTTAGATTTTTAGATCCAAAACTGGTACGCACAGAATGAAAAGCAAAGTTGCATCACAGTGCACTGGGAGGGAAGWAGTAGTGGTGTGAAATAAGAAGCAAGACAGACAACAGAACAGCAAAGGGAAACCCTTGCTGTCTTGAAAAGTTKTGTAGAAAGTGCAAGGTCCCTGAGCTGTGGCAAGGACACAGCAGTAGTGTTGCGTGCTGTCCGCAATACCCAGCAAATCTTTCCTACGATGTGCAAGAGCAAGCCAGGCTTTGACAAACATTAGCCCACATTTTTATTCAGCAGATTGCTCTCTGGCATATTCTAGCACAGAACTCCCGAACGCCAGGAGAGGAGCGCAAGTTGCTGCCRTCTACGTTTTGTAGCTTCTTGCTTTCCCAGGCTTAGAACAGCTGCAATTCCCTTTATTCCCTCTTTGCAGGGAACTGAAATCTGTATCTCCTGTATGCAGCACTACAGCAAACAGAGCCTTGCTGGTTTATTCTATTCCAGTGGAACCACTTTCAAACAGCACCTTGTGATTTTTCTTGATCTTTTAAAARAAAGAAGTTAGCAGTTTCATGAGTCTTTTGCTTCCTTGCTGATGTTTATAAGAGCCTTTCAGTTAACGAGGATTTGACATTGGCCCGGATCTTTTAAGTGCCTGCTCTGATAAGTGGTCCTGATGCCAGTTCTTTGTGTGTACTCACTGCTGCTAAAGGCACAAAGAAAGCAAAACAAACAAACAAAAAACCCAGCTGCATAGATATTGAGTTAGTTTTAGCAGATCCTTTCAGGTAGGGATTTTAGTTCCCTTTTAATATGGCAGGAGTGAGGGGCCTAGAGCTATCTGGCCTGGAGAGCCTGCTGACTCCACTGGTACGAGCACAGCACAGTGAAAAGTGGCAAAGAGACCCACGRGTTGGAAGCAGGACTTGCAAGATGCATCACCTAAGTCCCACACCTCTAGGTGTTTGCAGTGATCACAGGCAAATTACAGCTTCTCTGGGCCTCCCCATGCCTGCTTGCAGGACTGGCTCGATAGCCACATCAGGATGCTGGGAAGACAGTACATTAATGAGTCRAGCTGTCAGGGACTTTGGTGAATTTGGGGATGAAAGTGCCATTTCCCTCCTCTAATTCTGTGCTTCCAAGGGCTTGCTATATGATATAAGGCAATGCCCTGGAGTGGTTGGAGAGCTCCTGTCAACACTTCCTTCCTTATTACAATATACACACCCACACACCTCTGTGAGCGTGCGGTCAGTATGTAACAAGTGTCTGTGCTTTGCTGCTCCAGGCTATGCAACCTCATTTGCTGTGAGCCACTCTGTTTCCCAAATCACGCTTCACTCTTCATTGTTTTCATCTACTGCAGCATATCTAGAAGGCCCTAAGCTCTTCAGCACAGGGACAATACCATCTCATCTGAAATAAAATTACCATGCATACTTCAGGTGCTATTTTAATAAAAAATAAGAGTGATTATTTCTGTGGACTTAGAATGTGTAGCTCAAAACTCTTGGATGTTTTAAGCTGCAGGCCAGGACACCTACTGATTTCAGAATTTTCATGGCAGAATTCATGCAGACCTTTAATTTTTACTAAATTATCTTGTGTTCCTCTGTGGGATTTGCTTTTTAATGCGCTCTCTCTCCTGCAGAAATTAAACATCAGCATTTCTCCATCCTAGGAAACTTAAAAGAGCCAAAGAAATAAATTACAGATGCCTCCACATCTACTAGTCTGTTGTTGAAAAATATTAATATGCAAAGGCTAAAGGGGTTCGTGAGTAGTCCCTGGAGTCAGAATTCTGTTAAATCCTAGTTATCCAGCAAATACAGTTAAGAATCATATTCTGACTTAGACCCCGACTGTGGTATAAACAAGGCTTGCCCTTGAGCAAGCCGAAGGAGGTAGCCCGCTCTACCAAGATGAGGGCCAGAGAACTGCACATAAATGTAAGGAATCCATGCATAAGAGGCAAGACCAAACAGCCAGATGTAAAATTGGAGGGCAAAAGCACTTTCCCATGCTTTCTGTTCCCTCAGTTTGAGGCATTTGACAGACAGCACTTCACACTGGGGCCACTGCAGCTTTCCCTGCAGTTGGGGCTTGCCCTTCATGCCCAGTTGAACACATCCCTGCACTGATCCCAGCCTTTGACTCTACACTCCCCCATTCAGGAGAAATAAAAGAGATAATAAATTAGAGAGAAATGAGAAGTATATAGATAAGTAGAGATATTTCTCTGGAAATATTCAGGGACTGGAAGGAAGAAAGATTAACAAGCATCCTCGAGATTCAGTATGCCTCCTTCCTCTGCACCTTTCTTGCAAGGAAGAAGCTCCCTGCATGGATTGCTCTGCTTCTGCTGGACCTGAAGGTGAGGAGACCAAGGAGGGGTGATGGTGGGCACCWAGACAGGCCTTGGGGGTGACCTTGAGAGCAGAAAGCACAAGACAGCCCTGGCTAGTCTACATTGGGAGGAAATGGAAAACTACAGAACAATTTGAAGAGCTTTCTATAGCCCTAGAAATGGCCCAAGGAGGCCGACTAGGCAATCTTTAAAGATGTGTTACTATAGCAGCCTTGATGGTAATTTACCAGAACATCTCCTTTTCTCTTCTTCACGCCCCTTTCACAACAWAAAAATGAGATTAGTCTCATCTTCCCTCATTACCTCGCCATGTTCCCTCTGCAGCCTTTGGCTAACAGCGTTCCAGAAAAGCCCCCCAACGCTACACAAATGAATGCAACATGTTGCTCTTCTGTGGCATGAGGAGGAGAAAAGCCTGTGCCAGGAATATCCTGTGGGGATAAGGACAGTGTCGCAGGAGAAAACACGTGACGCCTGCAGAGCAGGCTCTCAGGGCACCATGCCTCTGCTAGGCTAGCTACAATTTTGGCAGGAGCTTATTATGTGAGTGGGAGAGAAGTTTTGCTGGAGGTGCAGCAGGAAACCCTGGACTATCTTTGCTCTCACTCTGCGAACATGCAGGGGTTAGAAGTAAAGCTGCAGACCAGTGCCAGTTTTCCAGGCTTTGGTTTCACTAGTGGTAACCAGTTTTAACTTAAATCACTTATACAGTCTTCTCCAGAGGGAGGGTGGAGTGTGGTGTCTGGTCCCATGTAGGGAGGCTTGGTGAATATTTAGTGCCATGAGAATGCAGTAGCTGAGGGCACTGCTCCCATCCTCCGTTGCTCTCTGTGCTGCAGGACAGTCCCCATGCCAGCTTCCTGGCTGGTCTGGAACCAGACGGGTCAGGGAAAGCGTGAAGTGCAGCCAAGTGCACGCATGCCCAAGGCTGGGAGCACAGGGGGAGAGGAGAGGTCTCGCAGAACTGCACAGCACTGCCAGCTGCCTTGGCTTGCTCTGCCACCGAGGAGGGGCAACAATGCCCACCTACCTCGCTGTACATGCCAGGAATGGAGCTCTTTGCTCTAGCACACCATTACAGCTGGAATTTTTCTGTTCTAAACTAGCATAAATAGCCCTGGTTAAAACTCCATGCAGGATGGTCTGTTCGGGATATCCACTGTGGGCCACTGTGCCACAGCTTAGTCCCACCACCACATGGTCCTCGTGCCCCTTCAGTGGTAGCAGATGACTGGCAGCAYTCCTAAAATGCTTGTAGCCTGGCATGCAGGAGGCAATGGCTAACATAGCACAGCTGCATCATCCTGACCCCCAGCTCCTACCCCTTATAACATGGGTAATAAGAGTACAAAGACATCCAGCCTTTGATCCACAACCTGCTCCTTGACTTATGTTCCTCAGGAACCACCCAGATATAGCCCTTTACTTTGGGCTTCACTGCAATCTTATTTTGCCACACAGAAGGCTCCTGAGCCAGCCTGGAGCCACTCAGAGATCGCCCCAACTTAAATATTATTCAACATACTCTTTCTTCCTCAGTGTTTTTACTTAATCCTGCACCAGAGAGGAGACAGGAGTCTCCCTTGTCTGTAGTGGTTAAAGAAGGAAGTCTGCTTCTACAGAGCTTCCTGCACAAATCAACCTAATTATGAGTTCTAGGGCAGTTAATTAGCTTAAGGTTTCATGGCATGTACTTGCTTCCATCTCTACRGGAGAGGCTTCAGCTGGCACTGTCCTTAGCTAAAGAGCGTGGCAGCAGCAGTGAAACAAAGGGCAAAAAACTCATGGAATGAAACAGCACCGTCGGTAGTACTGTGGCTGCTGAAACAGAGCCTGTCCCCATGACTGGTGTCAGCTGGGCTTGAAAATCCTGGGTGAGCACCTCATAAAAGTGTGCTGCTATGGCAAGTGCTGCTCTTGAAGAGGAACCCTGCCAAGCCCCCTGCTAACTTAGACAGCACTGCTTTTAGTCATGGGGCAGGAGCCTGGCAGTGTTTGCCTGAAACTCCTGCAGTGCAAGCAAAGAAGGATCCCAATAAAAGGAGGTTTTGTTGACTCACAGCTGCAGGTGACTTCACTGCATCTAGGCTATTTCCTCAATACGGTTGGCAGCACAAGTATAGGCCATAGGGTCCCTCAAGAGAAATGTTGTAGGAAAGCTAGCCATAGAAGAAAGCTTGTACTGGGTTTAGTGTTGATTTTGGTGCTAAATGGAGTTTCTTTTTCCCATCATCTCACTTTCTTTTCTTCTCAGTTAGAGGAGCTGCTGATGGCTGGAAATGTCCTTGATGGGGCATCCTCCAGTACTGCATACATGTGCAGGTATCTATCTAGTGCAGATGTTGACTTTCTCTGCACTGGGGATGTATGACATGATGGCCAGCACATTTGTGTTCCTGTGCAGAGCTACAGAGATGAAAACCCTGTTGTGGAAGAAGAGACCAGCGGATACTGCTAAAACCAGYATCTCTAGGGCACACTGGGATCTGGCTGCATGCCTGCTTTGGCTGTCTCCCCTGTAGTAGCCTTTCTGGGGAGATGCTGCTCATAACCATTAGCAAACCACTCCGGGAGCTTGYGCTCCCTGGTGCTCTCTGAGCCCTGTACCCACTCTGAGTTGCCAGTATTAGCCAGGAACCGAGTTCAAGATCCTCATCATTTGCAGTATTATCACTGATTACCAGGTCAGTCCATTGCRAGGCTCTCTTGGGTCCCATGTATTTTAGTGCTCCCCTTTCCATACAGCGTTTCACACACTAAGCATGAATAAAAAAACTTACTAGCCCCAAAAGCAAATGTATCCTCCTTTAGGTGGCATAGCTGTTTAGATGCCAGCTCACATGCTCAACATATGCAGA
Organism: Rhea americana; assembly: GCF_003343005.1. Taxonomy (NCBI): domain Eukaryota; kingdom Metazoa; phylum Chordata; class Aves; order Rheiformes; family Rheidae; genus Rhea; species Rhea americana. The sequence continues at coordinate 836,644 of NW_028186369.1, read as the reverse complement.
ATTTACTGTAAAGTTTGACATCCTTCTTGTTTTAGTGCACCAGCTGTGTAGCTATTTCAGTGCTGCAGCACTAATCCATTAGCCTTYGCTCACCTAATGGGAGTGTACCATTTGCACTGGTGCAAGCAGCTTTCAGTGTTGTTAGGAGTGACTCACTCATCTGCAAGGACCRTGCTTGCAAAGAGGCACTAATACAATTTTGTCAAAACACGATTGGTTTCCCAATTTCTAAAAATCTATCTGGCAGGCTGGGCCCACTTCCAAGGTTTCCTGGAAATACGAAGATGTTAAGAAGGTACTTCTGTCAGAGGCATTGYGTCATCAAGAATGAACCAATTGCTCAATACAGTGGTAGGTGGTGCTGTCAGGCCAGCCTTGTGACTTCCTAAAATGAAGTCAAAAACACACTTGCATGCACAGGACTCAGGAACTCATGGTWAAATTCCAGCTTGGCTGGCTCATCCTACACAACTCAGCTTGTTTTGAACCCAGCACCAAGTCATTCCTTTGCTTCTGGTCCTAAGCTGGTGTTGTGTAGTGTTAATTACTTTGTGCTGCCATATTCCTCCCACACTAACAGGTGTATTTTGGGACTGAGTGAAGCGATTCCTGCACAGAAAAAAAGTGTGAAGCATTTGGGCACATTTGATATAAAAGGTGCTGTGCCACTAAAGAATAAGAAGAGGAGACGGGAGCCTGATGCCAACAGAAGATGAATGAGTTAAGGAAGAAAAAACAYGAAGACTTCAAGTTTTAAGTGATTGTTTCATGCCAGATCTATCCTCTGGGTATTTGGCAGATTATTCATTACCTTTAATAATTCTGTGTTAAATTGCTCTTCTTTTCCTTTAATGTTTCAAAAAGTTTATTGTTTCATTTTGTCYGTTTTATCTTTAAAAGGGCTTATTGTAAATTTGAAGCTTTCAGAAGATGCCAGTGTGACACCCTGCATTGAACATTCATTTATTCTCAGGACTCGTACAGAGCAGGTATTAGAAAAAGAAGGTTCCCATTGCTCACAAAGACACAATCTGGCAAATGTGCTTTAACTTCATCCCAGAGGAAGCACATCTGGAGATGACAGATGATAGCTTTTTCTCTTCACTCCTGACCTCCTCTATAAAGGCAGCCAGCATAGATAATGCTAACTGCCAGTTATGCTGGGAACAGTTGCTCATTAGGAAATGGACCAAGATTACCAAATTCACTTCACACAAGCCAGCTCAAAGCCATCTGCTAGGAGCAACCAGAAGCTATTCCCAGCCTGACCTGCTTCTTAGCAGCAGCTAATGGCACTATATTCCTGTACTACTCCCTTGAGCCACTCAGCCTCCTCTGCTATTCTTTTTGGCCATTTTCACTTGGTCTTGATGCACTTCTTCAAGACATCGTATGGGATACTGAGTTGTGCATGCAAAAGCAGCTGCTGCAGAGCCCTGGAAATACTCTCCAGAAGAGCATTATGTTATGTCCTTGCTTGTAAGTGGACCAGTGGCTAAGAGCCTCAAAAGGGCAAGCATTGTTCCCCATTAGGTAGCTTCACCCCAGGAAGATGGACAGATGACATTCACAGGTTTGCCCACTGCTGACCTGCTCTGGATAAGTCTGCCATGGCTGATGAGCACAAGAACAACACTAATGCTAATGAGGTGTTCTTGGTGCTTGCTGGCTAGAAGAACAAGGACTAGCTGGAAAACCTCAGGCACAGATGTGGGCCAAGTGATTAACGGAGCTAGGCCAGCGAGGCCACCTGAAGCAGCCATCCAGCAGGATGCTGTGGCTGGTAGACGTGGATATATTCTGCTTGATTCTGTGTATTTACTGGTCAATGAATGTTTTATTTTGTGTTCTTTCAGTTTCCGGATCKTGTTAGACTGACCTAAGTGGAGGCTGCTGCTGAGAAAAGAGAGGACACCAGCTGCTGCAGCTCACACCATGGTAGCAATCGTATGATGGGTTAGGCAACTGATGCAGATGAAAGCTCTTTTTTCCTCTGAGCTAGCTTTTAATGAACCCATTCTTTGATCTGTCTCACTTTTTACTCAGAGGAATGCTTGTGCTGGCACCCAAGAAGTGTCGGGTTGGTGTGATCATGTATGGAGAAGTCACAACTGCTCTGCTGGGTGTCAGCCTCCCCTTCACAGTGGCTTAAAGGGATCACAGATGGCGCCTTGATGCCCTGAGCAGGTGGCTATTTTGGGCACTTTGTCCTTTGCCTAGAAAGAAATTTCATGGGACAATTTTTATTTGCAGAAGTTGCTACGGCTGTACACATAAGACAAATGCCTCTCCTTTGCTCTGACTTTGGCTACTATTAAAAATGAACACAYCAAAACAAGAATTAGAAGCATAAAATGCTACCCAGCTAGACTCTCTTCTTATGGAAACACCAGCCTCAGTACAGTCTTCCATCTACAGCACTGCCAGCGGAAATAGGTCTTTTAGCAAGTCCTGGAAGGGAAAAAGTTGTTTTATTCCATTGTAGTGCTGATTCTGAAATTGAGAGACCCCTGGAGAACACACCTGCTCACAACCTCTTCTATTTAACCAGAAAAGAGGTAGTGAAGGTGTCTTGGCTAATTGCAGATTGGGTGATGAACCAGGAAAGARAAATGGTCTCCTGCAGGTGAAAGCTTAGGCCTTTGGGGCTTTAAAGGGTAACGGATGCCAGTTTACTTCCACAATGATTTAGTAGTCTTGGGTCTCGTCTGCCACTTTCACAGATCTCTATTTCTAATTTCCCTTTTTGTCACACTGAATATACAGTCCTGTGCTGGTTTTTGGCTTGCCAAAGCTCTTAAATGCATGTTGTTCCACAATCTCTCCCTTTCGTATCTGCACATGACTGCCTTCTGCTCTGTGCTGCCTGATTGCTCAAATGTGAAGTAAGRACGTCTCTTCCTCTCTTACAAGGCAGCTAGAGAGTACATGCCCTTTGCACCCTGGCTCCAGGTACAAGGAAGCTTCTGTAAGGAYAGCTGGATCTGGAAGGAGAAGCTTTGCCTGGTAGCCATGCAGCAAGGCTGTGATCCCATTCATTGGATGGTGCCAGCTGGTGGATATATGCAGTGTGAGCAGCCACTTCTATCAGACTAAGGGCCTGTCTAATTACTTCTAGGCTAGCGGAGAGAAACTGTGAGCTGAAGCAAGCTCTTCTGAGCTGAAACAATAAGCACTGAAGCCTGACAGTTAGTGTCCAGGAGCCTGAGACTGTGAGGACATCTGTGCAAAAGTCAGAGAAGGAGCATCAGCACTGCAGAGGAAAGCTGGCCTTGGCACTAGAAATAAGAGCACTGAAGTTATTGATGAGCTGGGTTATGCTGGTGACTCACAGTCACTGTCTGTACCTGGCAATGACTCAGCTCTCACTTCTCTGACGTGCCACAAGCTGTAATAAAATCCCTGCTTGTTTGTCAAGCTATTTTTTTACTCTGCTTTCCACCCCCACTGCAGGGTTAAGGACATAATTTACTAGTACAGCAACAGCMGTCACAACAAGAGTACATACACAATTAAAAGCTTCTTGGCACATTAACGTCTGCTGGCCAAAGATCTGGAGGCTAAAAGGCCAAAGATTAGAATGAGGGGTATTTAAAAAGCCGTTAATTGAGAACAACCCCAGATTCTGCTGAGGTCTGGGATCTTGCCTTTGTGTGAAAAGCAGGAAGGGAAAGCCTCTTTTCTTCCCTCTGGAGCTAAAATGTGTAGCTGGGACTGCGTGACTAGCTAAAGAATAACCAACATGAGCTTCTGGATGGAGATAAACCACTACATTATTCCTGATGTTTTGCAGTGGAGTGTGCTGGTGCCTGCGCTGAGCACTGCCAGCCTTGGGAGAGAGCTCATGTTGTTTCTTCCAGCTGTTCTCTGGGAACTCCTGGCTCTAAAAGTTGAAATTTCAGCCTTGGGTTTTGGCTTGCTTGTTCAYTCACCCCAGAGTTCTCTGTTATCCTCTGAGCCTTTTAAGAATGTGCTCCTCTGGGCTCGTTGGCATGTTGGTCTTTTCTGCTTTCTCTCCTGGACTTTTGCATAGAGGAAATCCATTCTTGCTCACAACTTTCTCCTTCATTGCTCTCACCTTCCTCACATCGCCATAAGTTTCCATCTTTCTTACATACATCTCTAAATGGATGTTGGTTTCTCCGGATGGGATGCTCACCTGGCATCTCAGCCAGGCCAGGGTCATGCTCCACCCCTGAACAGAAGGTATGGTCTCTGAGATACCCCCTYTGGCTGCAAAACAAACCAATGATTTATACTGTATACCTGCAAGAGTCACTGTGCTCCTCTTCCTCAGTGCCTATGGATAACAGCCAGTTATACTTGGAGCGTGCAGATAGTTAACATTCCAAGGAAACTCTTCCAGGGACCTTGCCTCAAGGGCAATTCTATGAAAAGTGCATCAGGGAATCTTGAGGCAGATTGGAATTTTGGCACTGCACAGCCTCTTCCTGCAAATACACCCACAGAGAATGATGTAGATCATTATAGTTTAAAATAAATGGTATTGATGTACCTTCTAGGAGCCTCAGGTGTGATCCAGAAGCAAAAAGCATGGTACAACTGCTGAACAAAATAATGGTCCCATCCCAAAGGCTGACCATCCAAATCTGCCCACCAAAATACAACCGATGGAGGAAGGAAGAAAGAAACAACAATGGTCAGCATGCTCAGCTTGACAGCAGTTGTCTCTGTCAGTGTGCCTTGTTGGCAATGCAAGAAAGGCGAGTTTTCAGAAAATATTTGAAGAACAGCTCAAAAGGTTTGTGGATATTTACAGGGACCTTCTCCTGAGCAAGTGGAATAAAAAGTACAGTAATTTCTTCCATTAAAATGTGTCCCTTACTAATAGGCCTTGAATTAGATTAACTGTCTATTGAAATGGTACTTTAAGAAGAAATAGAGTTCCCTTTACCATTTGTAGTGACAAAAGCTTTATGGTTCCTGAGCTCTGAGGGGGCTGATATAGAATAGGTGGGTGTTTATTTCTTGGGACTCCTACACTKTTGGCAGGTCAAACAGCTCTCTCGCTTGGATCTGTTGGAGAGGCGATGCTTTTTGAACATTCGTGTTTTGGGCCTTGCAAGGCCTTTTGGAGTAAGAGATGCGAAGATCACTCTGGATTGYTCCCATTTGGCCATGATTGGGCTTGACTGTCATCATGTCATCATGTGCATCCCCACCAGCTGCAGCGAGCACATGAACCAGAACGTCCGAAGCCACAAGCCATGCAGCAGCCCCAGCTCATGCAAACTGACCCGAGCTTTTCTGCCTGCTTTCCACATGGACGAAGCCTGCACCCTTTGGAGTGTCTCTTGATGGAGCCCTCGGTTAAACATTTGCCATTTATTCTCCATAAGTTTGGTCTAAGGCTTTTTTGCACATGATGTTTCAAAAACAGCACTCAAGTTTATGACATCTCTTTGCCCTATTTTCTTCTCCTGTTTATAGGGCCAAGGCTGTTTATTGTTTCATCTTCCTCTGTCCCTCTTCTACATACTCTCACTTTCAAATTAATTAAGTCTATAATTTTAGCTCAAAGGATGATGGGAAAGTCTAGTCTCTTCTTAACCCTTTCACTGGTAGTTCCTCTGTAATTCTGTAATTTTGACCCTGTCCCTTAATATCAGGATTAATGAATCCTTAGGGTATCAAGAGAGAATTGTATGCAGCCCAGTTAGCATCTCTTAAGGTCCTATGTTTCAGCCAAGCAAGATACTGCAAGTGCAAAGTGAAATAGGTTAGCTTTAACCATGTTCCTGTTTYGTTCACTATCAGCTTGACTGATGTTAATCTCCCTGTTGGTTTTTGAAGTGTAGGGGAGCAAATGTGCAATCAATAACTGTCTTTCCTGAGAGTGTAGCAGCCTCTTAAAGCAAGTTAACTTGACTGCTTGCAAACACCTGTCTGTAACGCCAGTGAGCTGGATTCATCAGCTTGCAGTCCCTGTGGATTCCTCACAAGGTCCCCCTTTAGTTGAGATTGTGAAATTTCTTTTGATCCTACTGTAGAGTTGCTCTACCCATGCACAGTGGATATGTCTGAATTTTTCACATATCTACCAATCCCATCTGGAACTATTGTTCCAAAATACTCCAGATGTCCAGAAACTCCAGGCAAGTACTTCAAACTATCTGATTCTGTCAAGGCCAATTACCAGCTGAGAACATGTCTAGGAAACTGGCTATACAACAGTCCTGTGTACAGGGATCAGTTTTGCGTGCTACACTTTTTACTGGTAGTATTGTATGTCTTACAGAAAAATGGAACTGTTGTTATTCTGGATCAAGTTTAGAAAAAAAAATCAATCATTCCAGAATGATCTTCAAATATTAGATTTTCCTCTGGACAAAATATATGGACTTCATATATATATATTCTTCTCTTGCTTATAACTTCTTTAGTGAGTCTCTTTCTTTCCAGATTTGTTGCTAGTTTCCCTTGCCATGGAGGCCAATCACTTCAGATGACAAATGTAAGCTGCCAACTGCATACAGGTTCAATCTCCAGTTTAGGAAGCCCTTTAAATKCTTTCTATGTATGTGATTATCGGCTTTTTCCTATTTTCCTTGAAAAATTCTCTTTGACTATGCTAGAACCATGATGTTTGGACTCAACTTATTGCATGTAATTCTGTGAGATACCTCAGCACTAAGAGATTCTCACTGTTCAGTTTTAAAAAACCTTTTGCAGAAGTCRTTCAACTTCTATATATTCTGCCACTTAAGGCACACTCCTGCTCTCATAAATGTCTGCAGAAARGGGAGACTGCAGAACATTGTAGTCAACAGAAATTTGGCAAAGATTGCTGGATTCTGTTTATCTCACAGAGAGTGAACAGAAGGGAGATYGGTGAAACTGGAAGGCATCTCTGATCAAAACAGTCTCACAATACCCAGTCAAGCTCACTCAATTCCCTGCCACATTACTAYGGAGAGTAATATTCAGCAGTAGCGGAAAAAAAAGAAAGAAAAGAAAGAAAAGACTGACCTTCACATAGACAGTGAACCAAGCAGCAGCATCATATGAAGTTGTGAATTTAAGGAGTTCAAATGAGGCAACAAATTCTCATGTCCAGGGYATAAGTCAAGGTCTTCCTGAGTAGCATCAGAGAGAAGCTTTCTGCAAGAAGAGGTTATAATACAATTTGTTCCTTCAAGGTTTTGTGCATTCCGCCCCCCCTTCCCCCCCCCAGAGAAGCTGTTTTTTATTAGACATGGAACAGCGTTAGTCAGCCTGTGCTAGATACCCCAGCTCCACTGACAGCTCCTCGATGAGACTCTGCTTTTCACTCCCTCAAAAGCTCAGTAGAGCAGGGGCTGCATTTTCTCTTTCCTTTGYGCAGCACTGACTGTGCTGCAGGACTTCCACAATTAATGTAAAGAGGAGCAGGGAGTAATGAATTTTAGAACTCTTTCCTTTCCTCCTGACCACAAAATGACTCAGAATTTCTCAGATTTATCCACAAGAAAAKTAGAAAGGCAGTTGGTTGGAGAGACACAGGAGACTGAGCAGCAAGATAACCTGCTGGAGTGTGTCTTCAGAACTGAGTTTTATTTAGTGACTGAAACTTTCCAATGTATCTCAGAGYAGCAGAAAGCTCTCTGACAGACACGCTCATAGGTTAGCTCTTGTTTGGTGCCTTATGTCTCATGGCTGGTCTAATTTGAGAACTTCTCTGTGTTTGTTCGGAAAGCACTTGCTAGGAAAGCCACGTACACATTATATATAATTCATGCTAGATAAATATGATAGTGCAAACATGTAACAAGATTGGTGGTCGGAACAGCCCCTATCTGGAGTGCCGCCTACTCCCTGCACCTAATGAACTTGAGCAATCTGTGTTTACAGATCCACAGCAAAGCCGGCATGCGCAAGCATGTCACTGTGCTGAAGCCCACGGCCAAAGGTTTCCCAGGCAGAAGGATCTTGGTGAGATATATCCAAATCTGAGTTTGTGCTTCTGGTGTTATGTGAGCAAAGAGGCAGAAAAAAGAAATATGCATTACATATTAGAAAGCTGCTGAAGTGGGACCTACCACTGCTTTTGTGACACTCTGGCCGTATCCTACAATATTCCCACAGGCATTGCACATCTACTGGAGAGAGGGACGCCTCTCTGTGTGGTAACCCCACCTTGCCAGACCCTGCTGACTGGGTCATTGCTCTCCTACTGAGCAGTATGCCACCCACTTTGTTTACCAGTCAGCACTGGCAGAAGAAGAGCACTATTGGCTTTCCAATCAGTCTAGAGAGGTCTGAGGGATATTGTAAGCCCTCCTAGTTCAGGGCAACACATGCTGCTCTGTACTGACCATACCACAAGCATGATATGATTTGATCATGATGGCGTGGCCCATGGCTCATCTTCATGACCCCGTTCAGCCCCAGTATGTTATATCCCCAAAATGAAATACTCATTTTTATGGGCTTTAAACATTCTAAGGCCACAGGAAATGAAGCCATGAACGAATTCAGATAAATCCTTTCTTAAAAAAAAGAGATCAATCATCCAGTTTACTGTTCATACTGGAATTGTCTTTATATCATACAAGGCTGAACGTCCATTTTAATATACGGCAGTGTGCCATTACTCTCATATKAAGATCTCCCTCAGGTGCAGCAGATTTTGAATACCAAACTCAAGAAATGAATTTTCRTGCTAAAGCTGAACCCCAGAAGTGGCTATGTTCAGAAAAGCCAGAACATGTTTTGTGAAGGTGGGGTAATAAGAGGACATCCTGCTTCATGGCATATTGTGTTTGGATCTTTTTCTTACAGATCAATGAAATGATTTGGAAACTTATCCACACCAGCAGTGAACAAATTGACAGTTCTTTCACTACAAGCTTCCTTGGATTTTGGCCACGTGAAAGATCTGTTTTTGTCTGTCGTCTCATCTGCAGGAAAAGGAAGCGAATGGCTCCCTGTGACCATGCTCCTGAACTGTTTTGGCAGCTCCTCTCTGGTTATTCAGATTCTGATCAAAACTGCACATTGCTAGCTACACCTCTGGGATCTTTTAAATAGGAATTAGTGGGTTTTTTTTTTCCAGTTTAGAAAGAGAATGCCTGAGGTTCTCAGAATCATTTAAAAGTCTAATGCAAATGTCTTTTATTTTTGGAGGAAAAATAATCTTTAACCAAACAAAATCTTTTGCTAAGAGATTCTGTTTTTCTTGGGARAAGTTCGTAAAATGTCTAACTATCAAAATACACGTGATTTCACTCTTTGACAGAAAAATGTAGCAGTGATGATTTAGAAACACAAATCAGGTCCTTATGGACCTGAGCATGGGTGCTTCATTCATCTATTCTCCTCTAGAGTCTCTACATCCTGGTGAGACCATATTTGCCATGGGAGTTGCATGACGCATCAAGGAAGAATTAGTCCTGCCAGACAGTCCAGCTCTCAGGGAGGATAAGGGCACATGAACTATAATTGTGATGTGGTACAGCTGGGGAATTTCCAAACTATTCAGTCAAACTAAAGTTTTCAATCTAAAGACTTTTTTGAGAGGGAGCGGTTAATAAAATGTGTTTTTTAATACACATTTTACAAGCTTTCATGTCCCCTTTGGCCCATGTAGGATTTGAGTCCTGCTCCCCAAATGGAGCAGGCTGTGAATTAGCCTAGTTTGGTCTTGACTAGTGATAGCACTTAAGAAYGTATAAATCTCTGAACAGTTTAAAATCCATACTTAGATCTGGCAAAATATTTCAGCATATGGTCTTGAATATGGGCTTAAAATAAATCCCACAGAAGCACTTTAGTAAGCTGGGATGCAGTCATGAGCAACTGCCTACAACCTTTGAGTTATGCAAATTAAGCATTTATTAGGCACTTTTAAAAGTCCAACAGAAATAGATACTGCAAACAAAAGCTAATTAGCAGTATAACCAGACAGGCAAAAAATTACCCACATGGCAAGAGCTAGAGCCATGGTAGCGTGTTCTTAGATGTTCTTAGGACAGAAAAATCCAAGTAATGCAGCATTCTTCTCATGAACTGGACAAGGAAATGATAAAGTCCTGAAATATATCGAGCAGGTCTCAGAAAGACCCAGTGCAAAAAGCTACAGTGGCAAATGTAAGAAACAGAGGCCATGGGAATTGCCATTGCACAGCATTTTTGAAAAGAAGGGCCACAGGACTTTATTAATAAATGAATGCGATAGCACTGAGCAAGAAATATATTTAAAAACCTCCATGACAGCTGAATGGAAAAGGACAAAATCAGTCACAGAAGTCATTTTGAGTTTCTAAGTAGAATTATRCACGACAGAAACTAAAAATGAAGTAAAATCCAAAAAGTATTTTTAAAGAAGTGTCACTCGCCTTGATCTTATTCATTTAGAGTAAATTTGCTCAGCAAAAAATGCCAGTGAGAGCTCTACAGCCCCTCTATAGTATCAGTAAATGCTAAAGCGCTTTGAAGGGACAGAAAGTATACTCCACCTGCCTGTGCTTCTAATGGAAACTGATTTTAGCCCAGTGGAAGACCATAACGATGTAATGAGCTCTGGCATTTTACCTTGATAATGTCATGGCATTTATAGCYTGTTTAATACATCTTAGGATATAATGCTATTTCATACCTGGGTTTCACAAGATCAATGAGTGAGAAAGGCGTCCTTTCTGGTGATCGGACTGATCAACATTTTCTTCCACATCCATCAGCTGCACGTGCATACATTCAGGAAAAAAAGCATTTTGAATGTCACCAGCTAAAACCCGTTTGCTCCAAAAACTATTGGCTTATGCTGTGAAAAAAAAAGAAATAAATAGCCACTCAACTAGACTGTTACAACTGAGAAAGACCACTGATAATCTCATGCATAAATGCAGCAGCTAATGGAGACTTTTCAGTAGTRAGAAGTATAACCCCACCTGTGGGGTTATATTGCAAGACAAGGAAAGGGCAGTGGGGACCAAGCAGGTTTCTTGTGTTACTGCCTTTCAGTTGTCTTTTGTTTAAGCATCTTCTTTCCTTCCACTGAATACCAGAAGACTTACTGAAGATCTGCTTTTTAGCATTGCATTCTTGGCACAATCATCCTTTCCRTTAGAATAAGAGGAAAGTAAGGTTGTGTCTGAAAAATAGAACTAAGGATCACCTGGAGACTTTAGCTCCATCCCAGGTATCCTAAGCGCCATGTCYTTCTATCTCACTTGATGTCTAGCTCTATGCATAATACAGTCCGCCTGTAATTGTTAGATGGGCTTTAAATGTTAGCACTAAACGTCACGATTAACAGCCGGGGGTAGTCTCACAAGGTTGTCACTAGAAGGCAGGTGATTGAGGTATAGCCAGTAAACTAAAAATAAAGGATTAAAAAAAATAAAAAAGGAAATATGGAGATGCAGGCAGAAATGTCATGAGAAAGTTTATAAAAGACAGTGGTTCTCATGGAGAATGCGGAGCATTCTTGGGATGAAAACATAGATTTTGATAACTGATAGATTCAGCCCTTTTCTGCACTGTAAGTTTTCAAACTTTCTAAACCTGGCCAATTTGCTACTAAGGTCTCAACAACCCACAAGCAGAGTGTACTTTTAGCTGAATTAATAGACCTCAGGRAAGTTTTAGAGTTTTTGACAAAGAAGGTAGTGACAAGTCAGACAGGTCAGCAGGAGAAGGATGTGCTTGGGCCATGGATATGCTCTGTAGCTGAGCCCCTGTCTCACTTGCAGGCTGGGCATCCCACTGGCTCTGCCTCTGCAGACGAGGGGGCTGCTTGCAAATTTGGTGGCCACCTCTCTGCAGGGAGGGCTTCACAGCTATCACCCGCCCTGGCATCCAAAAGCAAAATCCAACTCAGTGAGACAATCTGCCTGTCCCTTATGGCGAAGTCCTGCTGCCAGCTCATGATTACAACTGCTCCTGCCCATCTGTTCCTACTCCACTGGGTGCCTTGCTGCCAGGCTGAATGGAGAAGAGGATGCTGAGGCAGGAGCTGACATGCGTTTCCTCTTCCCAAAAGGACTGTCTGCATTCTCTGCTGTCACCTCATAACCCAGGATCCCTCTTCTCTATACCTAGGAATTTGTGGATTAGATTTCTGCGAAGCAGCTCAATATTTGTCATGCCTCTCTTCCTGCATTTGAAAAGAGAGAGCTTTGCACCTGCCTTACATGATCCCATATGCTTCAGCTGCCAATTGGGAAATGCTGTGAGACGCTGCTATTAAGTGCATATCTTGCAGCTACAAAGYGCAGCAAAGCCTCTGGCCTTCCTTGCTGCACGGATGCAGTCTCTCATAGAATCATAGAATCAGCAAGGTTGGAAGGGACCTCTGGAGATCATCTAGTCCAATCCCGCTGCTCAAGCAGGGTCACTTAGCATGTGTTAGACRGGGTTGCMTCWAGRCGGGCTTTGAATATCTCCAGAGAAGGAGACTCCACAGCCTCGCTGGGCAACCTGTTCCAGGGCTCTGTCACTCTCACAGGAAAGAAATTCCCCCTCATGTTCAGGCAGAACTTCTTGTGGTTCAGCTTTCGCCCATTGCTTCTTGTCCTTTCGCATAGGACAACTGAAAGAGCTTAGCCTCATCCCCTTGACACCCTCCCTTCAGGTACTTATACACRTTGATCAGATCCCCCCTCAGACTTCTCTTCCCCAGGCTAAATAGGCCCAGCTCTCRCAGCCRTTCCTCATAGGGCAGGTGCTCCAGCCCTCTGATCRTCTTCATAACCCTACGCTGGTTTCTTTCCAGTAGCTCCATGCCTCTCTTGTACTGGAGAGCCCAGAACTGGATGCAGTACTCRAGATGAGGCCTCMCYAGGGCTGAGGAGAGGGGCAGGATCACCTCCCTCRACCTGCTGGCAACACTCTTGGCCACATGGGCACATTGCTRGCTCAYGGTCAACTTGTCATCCACCAACACTCCCAGGTCCTTCTCTGCAGAGCTGTTTTCCAGCAGGTCAGCCCCCAGCCTGTAYTGGTGCCTAGGGTTATTTCTCCCAAGGTGCAGGACCCTACACTTGCCGTTGTTGAACCTCATGAGGTTCCTCTCTGCCCARCTCTCCAGCCTGTCTAGGTCTCTCTGAATGGCAGCACAGCCCTCTGCTGTATCTGCCACTCCTCCCAGCTTGGTATTATCAAACCAAACTTGCGGAGGAGGCACTCTGTCCYCTCATCCAGGTCRTTGATGAAGAAGTTGAACAGGATGGGACCCAGTACTGAGCCCTAGGGAACTCTGCTAGCCACAGGCCTCCAACTAGACTCCACACCACTGATGACCACCCCCTGAGCTCTGCCTTTCAGCCAGTTCTCAATCCACCTCACWGTCCACTCGTCTAACCCACACTTCCTGAGCTTATCTAGGAGGATGTTAGAGTAGACGGGGTCAAAAGCCTTGCTGAAGTCAAGGTACACAACATCCACTGCTCTTCCCTCACCTACCYAGCCAGTCATTCCAGCATAGAAGGCTATCGGATTGGTTAAGCAGGATTTCGCCTTGGTGAATCCATGCTGACTACTCCTGGTCACCACCTTTTCCTCCATATGCTTGGAGATGACATCCAGAATGAGCTGTTCCATCACCTTTCCRGGGATGGAGGTGAGGCTGACTGGCCTATAGTTAGTTGCCTGGGTCCTCCTTCTTGCCCTTTTTGAAGACTGCAGTGACATTGCATTGGCTTTCTTCCAGTCCTCAGGCRCCTCTCCTCTTCTCCACGACCTTTCAAATATGATGGAGGACGGCCTGGCAACAACATCTGCCAGCTACCTCAGTACYTGTGGGTGCATCCCATGCAGGCCCATGGATCTGTGGATGTCAAGCTTGCCCAGAAGATCTCTAATCCTATCATCYGCCTCAACCATAGGAAAGGCTTCCTTTCTCCAGACTTTCTCCCTTACATCCAGGCTCTGGGATTCTTGAGAGCTGCCCTTAGCAGTGAACACTGAAGCAAAGAAGGCATTCAGTAATTCTGCCTTCTCTGTATCCTTTGTCACCAGGGTTCCCACCCCACTCAGCAGCAGGCCCACATTTTCCCTAGTCCTCCTCTTGCTATTGATGTATTTGAAGAAGTCCTTCCTGTTGTCCTTAACATGCCTTGCCAGACTCAATTCYGACTGGGCCTTAGCCTTCCTCGTCACGTCTCTACATACTCTGACAGCATGCCTATAATCCTCCCAAGTAGCCTGTCCCCTCTTCCACATTCTATGTAGTTTCTTCTTCTGTCTGAATTTGGCCAAAAGCTTCTTGCTTACCCATGCAGGTCTCCTGCCTGCTTTGTTGGACTTATTTCTCCTTGGGATGCACTGCTCTTGAGCTTGGAGGAAGCGATGCTTGAATACTAGCCAGYTCTCCTGGACCCCCCTTCCCTCTAGGCCTTAACCCATGARATTCCTCCAAGTAGATCCCTGAAGAGGCCAAAGTCTGCTCTCCTGAAGTCCAGGGTTGCAATCCTGCTTGTTRCCTTGCTTCTTTCCDGCAGGATCCTGAACTCCTCCATCTCATAGTCACTGCAGCCCAGGCTGCCCCCAACCTTCACATCTCTAACCWGTCCCTCTCTGTTGGTAAGGACAAGATCCAGCAGGACACCTTTCTTCGTACACTCCTCCATCACTTGTSACAAGAAGTTATCAYCAATGCATTGCAGGAGCCTCCTGGAGTATTTGTGCCTTGCTGTGTAGTCCCTCCAGCAGATGTCAGGGTAGTTGAAGTCCCCCATGAGAAGCAGGGCCTGTGATGTCTATAGAAGGCCTCCTCGACTTCCTCTTCCTGGTCACGTGGCCTGTAATAGCAGGCCTTCTTCTTCTTCTTCTTCCTCTTCTTCTTCTTCTTCTTCTTCTTCTTCTTCAAGAAGCGACTAGTTTCCATCCTTCTTCTACGGTGTTATGCTCTACTATTTCACTCTGCACAGAGCCTTTCAGCAACAACCCTGCTGCAGGGGATTGGGACTCCCGGAGCAGTATGGTCTCTAAAAATGCCCYGTCTATCTCCTGCTCACTTCCTCAGATGCTTCGCTGTCTACTGACTTCATCCTGCAACTCCTTGACGACACAAATCGTCAGCAACAGCACACCTCTTGCAGGAGGGCTGACCATCAGTCCAGGCCTTCTGGAGAGCTCCAAGCACTCCCTGCAGCCTGAGACCTGTAGGGCGGCATCTGCTGTAAGAGGATCTGTCTGGGTTGAAGCTTCTGACATAGCTGATGCAGCAATTCCAACAGCTACAGGCAAATAGGCTTTGCGGTGAGTTATAACCATGTTTGAGAGTGGGCACTACTAGCACTGGAAAAAGACAGATGTCCTCTTGCACCTAATTGCACTCTTCCTGTGCAAACTGCTGCACAAACTGCTGAGTCTGTTTGCTGCCTCTATTAGCTGCGCTCAGGGAGCTGTGCTCCAGGCCTGGCTCTTATATAGACCTCTCCCTACTACTGACTCACAGGGTAGTTGATCCACCTGGATCAAAAGCCCCAACTATTCAGGGCAATCTAAACAGCTCAGGCCTAGGTGTGCAGAAGAACTTTCCAATACACCTGAAGGCTGTTCAGCATAGGTCCAAGCATGTATGTACCTACCTTCCCATCTGTGCACCATACGTACATGCATTTGTCTTTGGGCTGAACTTGGGCTGCTCTTACTCTGTGTGGGCAGTGTGTGCTCAACTCATAGGATATTCAGAGCTGACTCAGGAGCACATGGCTGCCTGTCTGGACCCCTCAAGCCAGTACATGGCATATGAGTCTACAGTACAGTGCAAATCACCAGCWGCATGAAGGTTCAGCATTATAACAAGGAAAAGGGAGCGACAAAGGAAGTGTGACTTCAGTGACAGTGTCATGTGGAAAGCAATTGATTTTGAACCTAGGAAAGTTATATTCAAGTCTCAGCTGTGTCAAGTACCAYGTGTAAAATGAGAACAAATAATTCTGTTGCTCTGTACCTCAATTCCCTTCTGTCAGGGGAAGATGATACTGCCTTGATTCATCTACAGGGACGGCATCTCCAGGCAGAGATGCTRCTTTTCATTGTTTGCAAGTGAGAGTGCTGTGACCATGGGTAAGTCTCTGGGCACCACTCCAAATGTTTTGCTGCCAGCAGAGATCTTTATAATGGGTTTTTTTTCACCTTTGTGGCAAAACATACATTATTTTCAACACCACTTTGGGGGACCTTGGTGTTGACATCTGGTGTCATCAGCAGGTTTGCTGCCAGGGGCTGACATAACCTAGCAATGCCACACATTGTAATGATGCTCTTTTTTGGCAAGAAGGAGAAGTACATTCATTGAAGATGTGCTTCAATACTGTGATGACAAGGTTAATAAACTCCAGGCTGATATAAAAGATACCTTCAAGCTGGTTCAACAACTGGCCTTTTCCAAGCGTTCGGAGSTGAAGTCAGCTTGCACATGGTGACGCTAGGAAAGAGCAGCCWTTCCGTTGCTCTAGGGAAGGATTAACATGGGCTGAAAAACTTCTAGTGGTAATGGAAACATGTGAGAACTGGGGGAYAGCTTTCACTTGTGGCATTTCAAACTACAGCCAAGGTGAGTGGCACTGCACAGACCCATCTGCCAGGGTTAGGCAGATGGTTTTGTAAGGAATTCTGCAATGGTGGTTGTTACTGAGGCCCCAGGCTGGCTCCAACCTTCCTCTAACAGCAGCAGCTTCAGTGACCCAGGAAAGGGGACCTGTATCCCTCAAAGACTTCCTATCTCTGCATGTTCAGTACTGAGTTACTTCTTAAACTGCATCAACTTCATAGGCCAGGTCAGTATTTCTCAATTTACAATGCACATCCCCACATTTGTGGTGGTGGGACCAATTAACAGCACTTTCTGTGTGACTAGCACAGGGCTTTTCTCCTGAATGAGGTGGTTCTGCTAGACCATGAAGCTTGGACCACAATGATCTCTGTGCAAAATATTGCCATGCACAAAGCACTAGGTGTGCACAGCTGACTGGAAGTTGGCTGGTTCATCAGATTTTAAGTTCACCCCTTATTTGTTTCTATTTCCTTCACTGGTTGAGCAGTGAGTGGCCTCCACTGCATGTGGAGAGAGGGAATAGCTTTGAGTTAGTGCTTCTGGGGTCCCAGGAAAGAATGTAGCCTACCTTGGTAGAGTCAAATTGGCTCTTTTCTTAGCTAGCAAGGGGTTGGGGCAACACAGAATGGAAGAGGGAAAGGGGGAAGGGAAAATGCTCAGAACCCAATCAAAGAACACGAAGAGGGAAAAAACAGCATTTTTATTCCCATCAAAGCATGGTACTTACACTCCTACAAGACAGCAAATCCCAGGCTCTTCCTGGAGAAAGCAGCCAGCCAAATGATTTTCAGGGCTGCCACTACTCAAAATTTCACCTAAGACACAGCAAAGCGGACTGTGATATACTGATCTGAGTGGGATCTCAAGAGTTCACTTAGGCCAACAAAAATCTCCAGTGCTCAAAGCTCTTCAGTCTCCCCAAGGACTCCCCCCTSGTGTTTCACAGTCTTTGGCAAGGAAAACCATAGGAAGGGGTTGCTGCTGGAAGGAGCAGGCTGGGGGAGGAGGTCAGGGCAGGACCCAGGTGATGGGATGCACATGATTCACCAAGAAACAGGAAAACAAACAACAAAACAGGCATGAAGTCATCTCAGTAGCACATCTGGAAACACTGTTAAGTACGTTAGCTCTTAGGTGGGTAAACAGGAAGCACAGCTGCCAGCCAGACCTGCTAACACATACCCATCCCTGCTCTCCAGTTGTGTTCAGACCAAGAGGACTTTGGAGTAACCCCTTTCTTGCCAGCACACAGATCACATGCTGTTCAGGGACCATGAACACTAGTCCTCTACAGCTGGGAGGTGAATGTTTGCCAGGAAAGGGACAATGAAGCAAGACAGAAGTAGTATGCTAGTGTAACCATACACCAGGATGCTTTCTCAGATGCCCTTCTCAAGCCTGAAAATGAGAGAGCAAATAGAGGACTTTCACCCCACCCTTGTCATAAAAGCAGGGTTGCAATGAGTAGAAGATGGCATGCAAGACTGGAGAGTACATGTTACACTAAGGAACTGGCTTAACCTGAATATAACACTCAAGTTAACCTTTCCAGTAGGAGGAGAATCCTACCTACCTACCAACCTCCAGTCAGGACAGCCAAGGCTGGGCCAGATAGTTCAGGCTGTGTGAGGAGAATGTGGGCTGAGCATTTTTTTTTCTAGACAGAAAGAAGCATACATGAAGGGCTCGTGGATTCAGTGRCAGGAGGAGCTGAACAAACCTTTGCAAGGTCAGCTATGGTCTAATCCTTTGCTCTGCTTAGTAGTCCACTCTGATAAATGCATCCCTTCAGCTAACTGCTGAGACCTCTTCCTCCTCCTTTCGTACAGTGGTAATCACAGAATTGGTAAGGTTGGAAGGGACCTCTGGAGATCATGTAGCCCAACACCCCCCCCCCCACAGCTCAAGCAGGGTCACCTAGAGTGTGTTAGACAGGGTTGCATCCAGGCAGGTTTTGAATATCTCCAGAGAAGGAGACTCCACAACCTCTCTGGGCAACCTGTTCGAAATAGAAACCTCACCAGGACTACAGGGACTTTTCTCAGAACTACTGGAGCACAGMTCCACCTCTAGAGTGCTCCAGAGTGCGCCAGCTCTGACCAAAGGGAAAGTCTACTCAAATGTAAGATGCAGTCTTATCTGAATTGTTGCAACTCAGACTTAGAGCCTGCTTGAAGTTCTCAGGAGTAGTTGTCAGTAGCTGGGCTGGTCACCTGTACAACATGGGAATGCTACTTGCATGTAATGATATTTCTGCGAGAATAAGTCTTCCAAGCATACACTCTTCAGAAGAGGTTACATTTTCTGGGGRAAAAAAAGTCTAGTAAGAGCAGGGCAATTGTCCCTTTGGGGTTTCGCAAAGTAATGGTAGAACATTACGTCTTTAGAGAAGGGGCACTAGATAGGCTGTCTGCGATAATTCTTGTATTTCCAAAAGCCTGCTCCAAATGCTGTTTCAGCAGCTGGCATCCAACCCCTYGAACCCAATCACTCATGCATCTTCCCTCAGAATACCCTTGTCTTGCCCTGTGAAAAGAGGGCCTTCCACGTACAACTAGAGAAGAAAGATGTTGCAATTATAGTTCTCCTCACTATCAAAAAATAACTGCAGTGGTGCTCTGCAGGGGGAAAGGAAGTAAATAAATTAGTTTATTACATTAAGTTCAGCCCAGCTGTCTAAGAGTTACTCATTATTTTGTTGACAGCTTTGAATCAGAGCCAAGTAGTCTTACTTGGCAATTCCCTCACCTCCCGGTGGATGTGTTTTTGGGGCTTTTTTTTTTGGTTCTTGTTTTTTAAGTGAAATGTAGTGAGCAGGGATGACTGCAGTTTAGCTGGTGTGGTGTTCAGTAGGATGAAAGCCTCAGATTTTGTTTGCATCTCAGATCTTTATCTAGATGATTAGACGCTCCCAAGTGTATCAATCTGGGCTGTAAATCTTGCAAGACAACAGCTCTCCTATTCCTCGGCTTCCAGCTGGGAGTGCAGCTTTGCTTGTTGTACCCAGGGATTTCAAGGCCCAGCTGACACCTGGCAATAAAGAAGCAGCAAAAAGATGCATTTTTGAATCCATCCAGACTTGTTTAGGGCTGGAAWTTTTGCCTTTTTTAAGGTCTTCAGGTGCAGCTGCCCATGAGCAGGGGCTGCTGGCGAGTCCTGCCCCTTTCTCTGGCCGGACACAGATCTCAGCACATTGCCATCTCTGGGGTTCCTTCTCGGTGACGGCCCTCCCTTGAGAAGCTGCTTATCATCTCAAGAGCTCCGAGCACAAATTGGGAACTGCAAAATAAACCCAGGCTGTGGCATGTGTGCAGGACTGCTGACGCACGCTCGAGCTGAAAATATCAGCCCTCTGCCAGGAGCCTGCAAGCACCCAGCTGACAGGTGGGAAATGAACTCATTCCCTGCCGGGTACCAGCGATGCTGAGATGACAGTAGACTGGCCAAAAGCATTGAGAAGGGGTCTGAGTTGGAAAATACGAGAATGTTAGGGGCACTGGAGATTTTGGTAGGTAAGGGAAGAGGTGAGACATAATTGTGTGTATAGGACTTCTAAAAGGATTTGATTAACTCGAGAAGGACAAAATCCTGCCTTGAGTATTGTCTCAATATCAGTTTTGAGCTGCATTTCCCAATCGCTCCTGCAAAGACAAGTCAGTGTTGTCTCTGTCCAGCTGAAACAGTGAAATGATTTTTGATTCCAAAATGTCCTGGTGTAAATTTATAACTGCAATTCAATCATTCTCTTTGCAAAAGCAGTGCCCAGATAGAAAAGTCAGCACTCCAGAGACCTAAATCATCAAAGAAATTCAAATCAGAGTGGTTCTCAGATTAGCTTGAGACAATTCTCTTAGACATCAGGCACCTAAAAAGCAAGCTCACCAGACAAAAAAGCCCTACATTATAGGAKAAATAAGGAGGTTTTAAAGGCAAGCTTTGAACTCTAGCATTCATCTGTGTGTGACAGTAATTGGATATGCCCCCAGTATATTCTGGAGAAATTTTGAGCTCGTGTCCCAATCTAGCACAGAGCCCCGTGAGCTTCACCTTCAGCTTGTCTAGCTATAGCGACACAGCAGGAGAGACCTGACATGTTGGCTAAGATAAGAAACTAATGTCAGATTTATTTTAAGGATGCATATTTTTATTTTTAAGCTTTCCCTTTGAAACTATTCCCAGTCTGGTAAGAAAATAATTTAACCCTTTGCTTTGTTGCAATAAAAAAAAAAAAACTTTTTTTTTTTCCTTTTAAGCTTGTTTAGTTTTGAGAGTGGCTTTGGCTGAATCTATCCGAAAGAGAGCACATCACTTTTGCAAAGGTTGACTATATTAATCTGAGTAAATTATTCATATAGAGAAAGCCTTGGGTTAGTTATAGACTTGAGGCAAGTTTAGAGTCTTTGGAACAAAGGAATATTTCTCACTAAATTGGATGGGCAAGAACAATAGTTTCTCATGGTGGGTGTTGCTGCAATGCAAGGTGGACAGGTTATAACTTGGGAGCACATGACTCTGGGGAGCAGACATATTGCCACAGCCTTTTAGCTGTCTTTACTCACTGGATAATTATTCTCAGGGATGCTGAGGTCTCGGATGAGGCGCGAGGCTCTGGAAAGCACTGCTGCRTGGGAGCGGGTGGCCACTGCAGTTCCTTGGCTACCTGGTGCACTCTGGTTCTCAGTGAGTAAGCAAAGCAGAAGAGGACTGGCATTAGAATGAGCTTTATCAGTTTATTCATTTTTAGTTCTGTTGACCTACAAGAGGTTAACAGCATCTCTGAGGCCCGGACTCGATGAGACAACCACAACGCTGCTTTCCTCAGGGGCGTCCCTGCTACCTGCTCCTGCGCTGGCCAGCTGTGCTGCAGCTGCACACTACGAGCTCCCCAGCCGAGCATTAAACCACTCTGCTTGGACGCCAAGACAACAAAATGAACTGTCTTACCCCCAAAATAGTTTAGGGAGCAGAGGGGCATTCCTGGAGACGGCATCTCCGAGGCTTCTTGATGCAAATCAAAAGTGCAAGATGCCCTCCAAAATCTCCTGCAACTTGCAGATGGACACTGCAGCTATGGCCAGAAAGCACCCAGGCATCCACACTGTGACCGGAAGGGACACGAGGATGATGGAGAAATAATGTTCTTGCCCRCCAGCCAAATGAAGAGCCATCTGGTTCCACCTTTTGTGTTCCCCCAGGAAGAACAACACCGAGATGGTATCAGCAGGTCAGCAAATTTAGCATGGCCAGAGAGGAGGGTGCTCTGCGAGTGATGACTGACCACATATGTCCTTTTAACCTCCTGCGTCCAGTTCTTCTGCTGAACAGGGCTTAGCTTTCCAGGCCATGTATTCCTGCAGCCAAGAAAATAAATCAATGCTCTTTAAGGAGAGAAATTTTCTCTGAAATTTGCCCTTCCAGCCAGTGTATTGCAGTGGTCAAAGTGTTGCAGATGAACTTGCCAGAGTCCATTGATGTAAATAAAACCCTTGCTGACAATAGGAAGGAGTTTCTTTTGTCTTACTGCAGAAATCAAGTCCAATAAAACTTTTGAGTAGCAGAAAATCTCAGGCTGTGCAGTACCTTGTTCCCCAAGATCGGGTTGAGGCTCACCTGTGCTCTCCCTCCAGGAACTGCTTCACTTCACCAGGCAAATGCTGCCCTACTTAGTGAGAAAAGAGGAAATTCAGCACKGGGGGACCATATTTAAAGATCAAAAAGGGTATGAGCTAACAAGACCTGATGCCAGCAGTTTCAGATTGAGAACATCCCTGTCTCCGAGTGCTTCCCAACCAACTCAGTCCAGGTGGAGCGCTGCTTGCAGAGCTGCCGCTCCAGCCACCTTTATTCTTTTTTTTTGCGTTTCCAAAAACACTCCTTGCCAAAAAGATCTTCTGACGTTCACAAGTTCATCTGCTCCTGCCTCATTTCCTCTCCGCGCAGGTCGGACCAGCAAATGGTGCAGGGTGCCTGCCAGCATCCCAGAATTTGGGGAATTTTGCTGGAAGCAAGCGGTGAAATCGTGGGTGGTGATGCCACTTCAGGTGTTGTCTGGAGGCTTTGGGGCACACGGCAGACAAGGCATCCCTCCAAGGCACCCAGACAACACCTCGCTGCATCCCATTCGTGTGGGGTTGGCTTTTCAGTGAGAAGGGAGAAAGCTGAACATTTGTCAAGAGAGACAAACTTGGGCAGAATCTGAAGCACAACTGATTCTGCCCAACCACCAACTTCACATCACTGGTGACAASAAAGGTGAGAGCAGAGGAGTTGGCAAGCAAAAGCAAACCTGTTTGCTGAAATATTTACACCAGTAAGAAGTGGGTGAAAAAAAAAGTGATAATAACAGTAAAACCATTACTGTTCAGTGTTCTGCTCAGTGTGGCTTAGCAAGATTTGAAAGATAGCAGGCTACAGGAGGAGACCAACATGTAGACAACGCCCATCAGCTTCCCCTGCACCCTACGCAGCTGAAGTTGCACTGATTTCCTAATTTAACTGGTGCCTCTGTGGCTCATTTCCCTAGTGGGCTTGGAGTCTCCRTAAGCTGTGGTCCCTGCATATATGACGGGGGACACAGAGGATGGTAATAAGAGTGCTCTGGCAGACGGGTCTCCCTAGGCAGGTAAGATCARTGCAAACCCTTACAGTTCCTAAGCACAGGATTGCCTAAAAAGCTAGCAGGGGCTGTCTGAGACTACTTCAGAGCAGAAGACCATTAGTTTAATCTTCAAACCCAATACTTTGGTATTTTCTTTTTTTCTGTAGGTTTCTGACTCTGGAATCCCAGCTGGATTATGTTGTAGAGAAGAGAAGTTACTTAAAATGCATGGGGGATTTCTCCTTGATGGGGGAATGTGCAGAACTGACTCATTTATGGCATGGTCTCTCCACTGAAACTGAGGTAAGAAGTGGAGGGAGGTGCCTGACCACTCAGTTCCAGTAAAAAAAAAAAAGTAGGATCAGATTGCATCTGATTAAAAAAAAAAGAAAAGAAAAGAAAAGGTGGCACTTTGCAGAGACCTGAGCAGAGGTTCTCCCAGGTGAGATGCAGCTGAGCATCAGTGGTTTCCACCAGTAAGCTGCCGGTGAACTGTGAGCACCGGCATGGGGGGGTAAGGGGCTGCCCTGTTCCTGTACACTGGCAGCGAGCTAAGGTCAGTGGGCGGGCACCCAGARAAAAGCGGTGCAGCTGCCCCAGCAGCTAGAAACCACTGATTTCCTTGCTCTGAGATGCACACTGATTCTGAACTTACTCTGAAATATGCACAAACCCTGAAGCAAYGACCAGGCTTACAAAAAATTCCTAAGGTTTTGATGCCTGTTAAACTCATTACACACTCCAGAGTCGAACTAGCCAGTATAATATTACTCTATCTCCTAAATGTTCATGGAATTAAAACTATGCTCAGAGATGGGGCTGAATTTGAACCTGAATCTTCTAAACTCTGGGAACATTTGTATCCAAGTTTTGCAGCACCAGAACCCCAAATCCTAATACCCTCAATGAGTACAGAAGTTCAGGTCCAGGTCTAAGCCTTGCTGTTCCATCCCACCTCTCAGTTTTGGAATTGTGAGCTCCTGGAATATCAAATCTGAGTTATGCATACCCTCTGGCAACCAGGAAATACTAGGACTTTTACTAGGCTACTGAGTGCAATTCAATTATGCATGCAGAATTAGAGAGAAAGCAGCCATTGCCCTTAGAAGCTCGATCGAAGAAAGCCGCCCTGCTCCTTTCCACTAGTGGTTAGAACAAACCAAGAAGGAGGAGGATGAACAGCAGGCTCCATCCTGCCTTGCGCTTCCCATGAAGATTTTCCGAACCCTACAATCACCAGCTCTGCTCTTGCAAGACAAGCAGGCCACCTAGTCCCATTTTCTCCTCTTTCCAGCTTACATTATGGTAACAAATAGATTCACATGCCATTTCTTGTAAATGTTCACTGATAGACAGCAAGAAATGTATCGTGCTGGAAGAATTGCTGGAAGTGAGGATAACAAGGAAAGCACAGGAGCATGATGGGGTCCCTTGCCACCGCTCAGCTAAGCGCTCAGTTGCAAGCTCTCCAGCTTTTGGCCTTATTCACCTAAATGTGCCTCTTCTGTTGTGCATGGAAAGCCTCCAGCTGCTGAGCGGCCGGGAGTGTGGCTGCTCTCTGTAGCTCTTGGCAGAGCTGTCATACAGGAGCCCTAGCGGAGGGCTGGTTTTTGGGAGGCCCCTCTGGGTTAGGTGCAGGAGGGGCCAGCCTTAGGTAGGGGTGCAGTTGGGCTCTGCCACCACCTCTGCAGGTTGGGTCACAGCCACAGACAGAGCTGCACAGAGCAGGAGTGCTGCTCAGAAAGCCTCTGACGGGTCATCCCCTCCCCCCCCCCCATGCCCATGTCTCCCATCCAGCATAAAATTCAAAGAATAGCAATGGACTTCTTATTTCTTAGCTTACAAAGAGGTGGCAAAAATATAACAGCTCCCTTTTTTAAGCAACACCTACTCCTCATCCTAACCAGCACTACAGTTATTTTCAGACTCCCAAAGCTGTAGGATGCTGCTGCAAACTTACAGTGTGAGCCCCCTTCTCTCTTCAGCAGCCCCAGGGCACTGGCCCCCTGCCCTGCGGAGGATCCCCTAGGGATGCCCTCGCGCTACCGGAACTGGTTTGTCCATGCAATGATCAAGCGRCTGCTGGTGCAGAACGTCCACAGATCTGTCAGCTCGCCTACAGGTCCCATTAGGTGTGCAGCGAGATCCCAGTCACCCCGAGCAGAAGACCAGTTTGCCATGGTGTGCATCACAGTGAAGAACAAGCCACACGGCTACCTCTGTGTGTGCCTTGTAAAGGTGGGAGGTGATCCTTCAGCCCCCCATGTGTCCCCGCTCCTCCTCCAAGAACAAGTAYACCACCCTGCTAAGCTGCATTTGGCTTCAGAGCTCACATTACCCGTTGCTGTCTATGGGATTAGCCCACTTTCCTTCAATCCATGGTAGAAATGCTCACACTTTGGTGTTTGCTGCCTCCTACCAGAAGACTTTCTCCCTTTGCTGATGGGCTGCACTTCTCCTCTTCGTCCCTGCTGAGCACAGACATTGGACTTGCCCCACATCTTTCCAAAAACTTCCCATGCAGAACAAGTTTGTTTTAAAACTCCTTTTGTTCTGAGACAGAACAATCCTTGAAAAAAAAAAGAAAGAAAGAAAGAAAGAAAGAAAGAAAAAAGGAACAGAAGTGACACCAGTTTCTTCTGACACCAAGCAGAGCATTTCCAAGCTGTTTCAGAGCTGCAGCAACCCCTCTAACACAAAGGCAGACTTTGTCACTACTCTTACTTAGCCACTTCTTCAGAAGCCTTGGATGGAGCCAGGTTTTCTTGCAGTTCCTAAGTCTCTGGTGCAGCTCTGCAAGTTGCAACTCACTCTAATGAAATAGTCCTCTGAAGCACGGTGTGTGGATGGAGAAAGGGAACAGGGCCACACAGAGAGGAAACACATCTCCTTGCCCCTCTCTCTGGTGTCTTTTTAATGCCGGTCATAGAAAGGCAGGCAGGAAGGGGAGGCCTCTGGAAGGGAGCTTGGAAACCCACAGGCAAGAGCTGAAGAATTGAAGTCTCCTGCTTAGTCAGCCATGTCTCTCCATCACTGTGAAGCTGACTCTTTAACCCTTCACAGGGAATGGAGATGGACTTGCACTGGCTGTGCCATGGCTCAGCTGGGTGGAGAATGATGGCAAGCTGACCTTAGGCAGGATCCAGACGTCCTCGAATGCTTCAAAGCTGGTGCTATCCACCCCTCTACCACGGGGCACAGGAAAAAGGAGGAAGTCATAAGCATGGGTCTCCCAGGTGGAGTGCAGACTCTGCCCCACAGCCCACATCATAGGGCTCCCTGCTCTAAAGAGATGGGTTCCTCTCTCTGCCTCTTCCTCTGTCTCTCTCGTTTGGCCCGCCAGCAAACRTAGGCGGCCAACAGCAGGCCCACGCCAAAGATCAAGGTGGCCACAGAGACCACCTTAGCAATGTCCATTTGTGGGCCATTAATGGTGAAGGTGATGCACGTTGCTGCTATGCCGATGACCACAGAGACGATGCCAAAGGGGAAGATGCACCGATACCAGGATTTCTCAGTCCCACCTGTGGCCAGGGCCAGCTTATTGAGCGTAGCAGTGGAGTCTGTGGCTGTGGTCAGCGGTAGCCCTGGTTTTCCTCCTTGAAGGCAAGTGAGTGAGTTGGACTTGCAGCCCATCATGTTGGCAAGAAAAATAGTAACAATCAAAGCAAAGCTCGGACGGGTTGGATGTGGGTCACACTCTTGCCACAAGCTGCTGTCGTGCCCACGAAGGAAGACAGGACCGTTCCTACATGGTCTGGCTTTGTCTGGCAGCTCAGGATGCCAGCTGCCTCTTTGCACAGACACAGCTAGCGAGCTGCTGGCTGCCTCCTGCTCTCTGCTCAGAGCTTTGGCTCACCGGCTCTTTTGCTGCGAGATGGAGCTGGGATTGGCGGGTGGGAGAAGTGATCTCATGCCTGTGGGAGGACCAGCTCAGGCTTGCTGCCTGTTAACTGTTTCAGGCTCTGGGCAGGCTGCTGCCTGGAGCCCAGCTGTGATTGCTCTGGAGATGTGTTTTTTCACAGTTTGCATCTGCTTTTGCAAGCCCAAGCCTGCATCGCAAAAGGCAGCAGAAACCCTACTGCTGAGGATGCCAGGCTGCCAGCCTTGCTCAGGATGGTTGCATGGAACTCTCTGTCCCCGAAACTGCTTCATATCCTTTTTGAGCAACACTAATGCCACTGCTTCTTTCCAGTTTGCCCTTTCTTCAGAATTCCTGCTTATTTCCCTCCCCTAGCTTCAGCCAATGACCCAAGGCTCAAGAAGACCCTTACTGAGAGGCCTGAGGCCTTGAGATGCTGGCTGAACTGGAAAAGGCTCTAGGTTGAGACCGACTTGTGCTGTGGCACCCTGCTGGGGTTGGCATTCAGGGAACAAGGTGATGTGAGGTGACCAGCTGAGGGTATGAGAAGCAAAAGGGATGGAGTASTGGTAAATTGAGAACTAGGAGATGATCACTATCAAAGTAGGACATTGGTAGGGTACGAGGAGATAAGACCCCAGTACTGCGGTAAGGAGGAGGCCCCATTCACCCTTGCCACTGCTGCTTTATTACCATGAGGCAGGTAGAACTGGATGCAGGGAGAGGAACCAAGAAGCCAGAAGGAGGTTGGTATGTGGAGCCCTGGGAAGGACATCAATCTCAGGGAAGCAGGACATTGAAGGAGTGGGACATTGGGAACCAGCAGCAAACTTGCTGAGGGTCTCTCTGGTAGCGGTCCCTGTTTCCATGTTCTGAGTGCTAAATTCTTGAATAAAGATTAATTATTTTTAAAGGGCCTTTAAAATGCCCCAGCTCCACAGCCTGCAGAATTATACAGCTGTAATAGCAGCCATGGTACATGATAACAAACTGTACGTAACAGCTCTGGGCCGGCCCCATGGTGGTRAAAACAGCAGCAGCACAACCAAACACCTCCCTCTGAGCAAAATCAGCATGGTGGAGAAATGCAGCAGGCTGCCCAGGGCTTCTGGTGAGGGAGAAGTCAAAAGGGGGGATGAAGTTCTGGACAGCACAGAAAGAGTTGAGCAGAAAGGAGGTTGAACTGGAGAAAGGTGGCAGAAGAAATAAGAAAAAGAGGAAGCCTAGAGGATAGAAGAAAGTGGGGACAGAAACAGGMGGCCTCCTAGCAGTCTCACACTCTCCTTTCATCAGCAGTGGGCACTCATTCTTGCTGGCAAAACATTCCGTGAGCTCTTCTGGGAATGGGTCAGAGATGTGTTGAGAGTTCTCAAGTGAGCGAATAGTTCTCTTCTCCATTTGTTTCTGCTGTACCATTTTTTAAAATTGGTTTCCCTGCAGAAAGGAGTGGAATTAGATATAGAAGCAAAYGTAAGAAAATTGGATGCATTCCCAGGTCAGAACTTCCCTCGAGTTCATGGGGCCCAGCTGCATTTCTGCATCAACCACTAGGAGGCTTACACGAAGCCAAAAATAAGGAAGAAAAAAATACATTGCAGCAGGAATGGATGGAAACAGCTGTTCAGAGAAAGGGATGGACTAAGGAAAGGTAAGAAGATGAAGAAATAGAAAGAATCTTACAAGAAGAGACAGAACAGGAAAGGAAGAAACTTGGACCTTAGTCTAGGACATGAGACATGTATTCCCGGCTCTGTCAGTGACCTTTGGGCAGCTCACGTTACTTCTCTGCTTGCTTCAAACAACCTGTAGCTGAGATGTTCCTTGAGGCATTGCACTTTTCCGTGAGCTCTTTCCTGCGATTTGCCCCAGGTCTCACAGCACTGAGCGTCATTAGTGGTGACCTACAAGGCTGTCTGCTGTGGTRTAGCAAATCATTTTAACACAAGGAGAAGACACATGTGCTGTGGTTTCATGATCCCCATGCTCCTGCCCTGACCTCACTCCCCACCAGCATGCCTCAGTGTACCCGGGCAGCTTGAGAAAGGGGAATGTGATACCTCTCTGAAAACAGTACAGCTGTCCTAATATTTCTTTTCTGAGATGGACACTTTATAGCCAGACCATCAAACATTTTTGCTCCCTAGTTAGCACATGTAGTAGCTTCTCCAGTACAACACAGATCCTTATCTTCATTCCCATTGAAGGGRGTTAACCTTTATTTGCCCAAGCTGGGGACAAGCAGATGCCCCTGAAACATCTACCACCCTGTTTTAGGGGTCTCTACCATGCTGCACACAAGTTAAACCTAGCACCCTAGAGGTTAAAGATTTGAGAAGTTACTTACCACCTACCCCTTGGAGTCATGCCACTTTCATAATTATGCAATGAAACCAGGATAGTAGCTAAGGAAAAACCAGTCACCTTATCTGCAAGAAYGAGAACATGAAAGATAACCCAGCAGAGAGGTCAGATCTCTTCCCCCCTGCCCCCAGCATGCAGCGTTTCAGTGTGCTGCTATTCTCTACACGTGCATGTACAGCACAGCACCAGGACTCTATGTTCTGTTCTTTTCTCTCTCTTTCTCTCGCTCTCTCTCTCTCTTTTTTTTTTAAAAAAAAACAATTACAGGGTGGATGCAAAGACTGAAAACCTTGCTCCTCAGCAGACTGGATGCTTCTCTCTCTGCTGCACACAAATGCCCAACTTCAGTAGTTTCGACCTCGACCACTTCTGCTAAAACAAAAAGTCTATCTCAAGGCACTGCTCTTGCTTATACCATCACCAGACAAATCATCATCAGAATCCAGGTAAGGGAGAGAATAAAACTTGTTTAAATCAATCTTTGCCTCTCTCATGTCTGGAAAGCTAGAACAATGGGTGGTGTGAAGAAAAGTGTGGCTTTATTTGCAAGATCTATAGGACCTCTTCTCATCTCTGGTTTCTTGCTAGGACTGGAGCCCCMAAAAAGCCAACTGCCCTGTACGAGAAGCTGCTGCCCATGTTTTGAAGGAGGGCACACRCACACGCTGAAGCAGTTTGAGTAAGGCTTGATTTGCTGACAGGAACAAAACCAGACTTGTGATGAGCCCTTGTCCGCTTTCCACCTAGGCTAAATGACTCTGTGAAGTCCCAGATGCTCAAGTGTTATGCTCTTCTATCACAACACCTTGTTTTATATAAGGAACTTCTGGTTATCAGGTTCAGAATTGTTCATTGCAAATCAGGTCTTATGTCTATAAATCTAAGCTCTGTGTTTCCCTACAGGTTATTAAAAGGTTCTTGTCAAACTCCATCGAACAAAATATGTCATCGGAAAAATTTATTCATACGTTTCCAATAATAGCAGGGGGACAAAGTGGTTATTGATCAGGTGTTTGGGATGAATTCCCAAACGTGTTACTGGTTAAAGAAAGCAACCTTCCTCTTGTCTTGTCACTGCAGTATAATTCTATGGACAATTCAAATTCCTGCAGCATTGCACAATACAGACYAAAGTATCCAGCTGCAGGACACCTGGAGCCTTGGCATTTACACTCTGGCTACACAAATAAACAGTACTGCAAAAATAACTACAAATAACTCATATGCACTGCACACTGCGCTCTATAAACTCAGAAGTGCTGTTGTTCATTTCCTTGATTGTTTGTTAGAGGGAAAAAATAGCCCTAAAACCAGACAACTTAATGCTCTTTGATTACTAGTAGAGAAGGCAGAACACTCTTTATTATTAAGGCTGACTGATACTTCCTATTAAAACCACCATTTTGAATTTCTTGAAGCCTTTCCAAATTTAAACCATTGAAGTTGAAATCTTCCATGCTGAGCATTTACCCTAAGCTGAGCCATCTAAGAAAATTTCAGCTGAAATTGTTCAGCCAYTGCTGAGAACAAGATTTGGAAGAAAACATTTTGTTGTACCCCTATGAAAATTGTGGCATTGTTTCATTTTTTCATCAAATAGCTTCAGCARCTGTAGACTCTGGATCAGCTAAGACTACCTCAGATGCAATGAAGCAGAGAGCAGTTGCCACCCATTAGGAAGGACTGGTGGTTGCAATCTCACAGAACGTGACTTTCATCATTCAGGTGCAAAGCCTCACCTCCCTGTCRTCTTCTGCTTAGCGTGGGGCTGCCTCTGTGCCTGAAGCTGGGTAGGGAGGTGAAATCTCTGCCAAAAGGAAGCTGGGACCAGCTCAGGGCTTGGATCGACATCTTGAGACAGATGGTGAAGAGTAAGACCTGGAGATGCAGGAAACAGTAAGGGCATGGCTCAGGCCTGCTTCAGTAGACCCCATCTCTGCTCTGTGCCCCACYGCTGCCATGCATCTTCTCATGCATCTTCTCAGCAAGAACCATCTCCTCTGAAGGAGCTGCCAACAGCCATGAAGGGAAATATCAAAGTGCAGTGATGGATCCAGGAAAAAGAGCAAAGTGATGCTCCAAGGTAGCAGGTGTGTGACAGACACATGACTCATTCCACTCACAGCTTCACACATTGCTGCTCCAGCRGGCGTGAGGCTTCATGGAATATATAGCTGAGAGAATAATTTAGTTATACAGTGAAGGGTTTCAAACTGTTTCTTGAGAAACTGTTGATCTACAAACACTGCTAAGCAAAGCTWAGCAAAGCGCTAACACTGAGAGGAAACTGCTGCCAATTCTCACCGTGCTGTAGCTAATATTACAACATGTGACATCCTCCTTACAGCTCCGGCTTTGATTCATCTGATTTAGCAAGATTCTTGGCTCTCATCTAAATATAGAAATGCATACAGGACYGACAGTTGTAGAAATTTTTAAAACRATATTGAAGAGCAATGACTGGCTGCAAMCCCTCACCACCACCCCCAAARCAGTAGGTGATGAGAGCTCTAACTGGCTAGAAAAATWTGACGTTTTAATAAATCTTAATCTTTGATAGGTGACACAAGTTTGCATATTTGACCTAGCAATACAGATGTGATCATATCGTAGCAATYTTATATACCTCTTGTTTTAAACATTGCACTATCTACTATGTTAACAGCTTATTAAAATTATACAGGAGTAAACATAGGTATGTATATATATGTACATATATAACACTCTTCTTTATATACACCTAYAAATAGCTCACCAGCTAGTATTTCCAGAAAAGGAAAAATAATRGTATTACCTTGAGCAATATATCCACTTTCTAGGCTACTACAAAGGTTTCTGGAAGCAGAATGCAGAGATTTTACTTTTATGCCACTGTCTCATCCCAYCCTGAGCTGGTGGTGACTAGCAGACACGCAACAGCAGTTCCATGGCCTCATCTAAAGGGGTTTATTCCAGTCAGCCTTAACTGGCAATGCTAGAGATTGAGTGGATCTAGAGAATGACATGTCCTTAAGGTAATTCCTCCCACGAAGTGTCAGGATCTATTAACAGGTCAGTGTGCAGGGACTTGTACTCCCGGTGCCCCCACTGACTACTCTATAGAAGAGCAAAGTGCTTCCGTCTCTGAGATCGCTGACTTGGCATCGTCTGGCAGGACTCCCTTCCCGCAGGAAGGCTCGTTCTCAGGCTGCACCGCTCCCGGCTGAGCGCAAGCTACTGCTGAGCATRCAAAGGCTGTTGGTGTTGTTTCTGCCAGTCCCAAGTCACACTGGTTTCTGTTGCTTTTTGGAAACTTGTGTCACAGCCCTGCTGAGGTCTCCTCAAGTCATGACTTGTGATGCTGCCTTCTGGGCTCAGTAACCTTCCCAGCTCCTCCACCCAACAGTGATTACTCTTTCAAGGAATGACACCCACTTCTCCTAGCTGCAAGAAAGGCAACATGCCAGGAGAAGACCTGCTAAAACAATCAATAGTCCTGACACTACAAAGGGAAACTCACAGCCTTAATTAGAGCCGTTCAGAGAGAAGGGAGACAGTAAGAATTATGTTTTCTTGTATAGAAAGCAATCCAGGAGAGCAGGAGGCTCACAACGGGGACAGAGCATTTTTAAGAGGGGTATGTTGCTATTAATAGATATTCATTCAACATAGCTGAGTCCATGTGCACTAACAATATAGGAAATATGCACTCCACAGAACATTTTTGAGGGAAAGCAGTTGAATTTGCTCCATGTTCCTGCTCATGTATTGTGTGGGCTGCAGGAGGGAAAGCAGTAGTCCCACGGGTGCTAAAAAATAATCCAAACCCATTTACTTTAAAGGTCTGATTCAAAATGCCCAGAAATCAATACGAGCCTTGGCTTCAACGTGTCTTTTGCCGTTCTCATGGAAGAGGAGTATGCATGYAAAGGAGCTGGCAGAGGTACAGCTCCAAATCCCTGCCTCCTGTCCCTCCACTTTCCCCAGAGCTATCACACTCACCTACATTTCAGTTTAATCCATGAAATATGTTCTGGAAAAACACAATGGGGCAAAGGTGTGACGAAGTTTCTGCAATACCTTCAATTTCAACTTTTGTGCAAGATGACTCCTTCCTTCTCCTTTTCTGGCTGCTCATCTGACCTGTTGTCAATCATCTGCAGCTCCCACAACAGCAACCTGGTGAGGGCACCTTCTGGGCCCTCTGAAAACATTTTGGTCTTCTACATTAAGCTGCTCTGGTGATTTCATCCTGATGGTGATGAAACAAGCCCATTCTGGATTGTGGGAGATGCTTCCTCTAGTCTGCTTTCTCAGGACACCTTGTGAGAGCCACAGGGACGTTTTTATTCTGAAAACTCACTTTGAAGGACCTTTCTGCTACCTTAGCAGGCCTTCTCTGCACAAGTGGCCTGGTGACACCCACTGACCTTGTCCACACTGAGACTGAGCACAGCACTGTCAGCACTCCAAGCCTGCAGAGAAATGCCATCCCTGCTCCCACCATGAAGCAGAAGCTCTTTTCCTCCAGAGTGCAACGGGAAGAAAGAGGACTGCAAAGCCACAAGGACATCAGCCTAGCAAAGAGAAGGAGATTTTGCCCACTAGCACCAGGAGTCACCTTCCCAGCATCCCCAAATCATGGACACCATCATAGCTCCTCAAATCGGAAGAGCAAGCCCTCCASGGATATCATTACATTTGCTTGCGAACCCACTAAAATCCCAAGCTTGACTCTCTGACATGTTTTTTTTTGTTTTTTTTTTTTTTAAAAAAAGCTTTCTTTAAATAGTTAAATAGCAATAGCAGAGGTGTAAAGGGTATAAATTATAAGATCGTACCATTTTGCCCCCTATTTTGAATGGAAATGCAGAAAAAAATCAACAGCATTAGAACAGCCCTGCACAACATTCAGGGACAGGGTCACCCCTGGGAAACTTTGTTCATCAAAGTATATAAACCATCTGTACAAACTTGCCATCTGCTTCTCATGCCACTTCTGTGGGGTTGACAGATCCCACCTGGGCATTCAGCTCATCTCCTCCCCACTCCTTTCTTTCTGTGACTAACCTAAGGGTATAATTTTCATAACAGAAAGGGAGGGATGTTCTCATGCATCTCCCTCCCTCTTTCTGCAGAGGGAGAGAAGAGCACAGCTGGGAGTGGATGACTCACATTGCAGAAGCCAAGATGGATGACATCCACCTTACACACACCTCCTGCTGACTCTGCTGACCCATCTCCAAGTGTCTTGGTGATGGATTGGGCAGCAGGACTGCTCCTCTCACCCCCAACACAGCAAAGATGCTGCAGGAGATGAAGGATCAGAGCCATGCTGTGGTGCCCTCCAATGGGCTCCTGAAGTCCAGGTATCAGGAACACCACTGGAGTGCAAAACAACCTGGGAACAGAAATCCCTGCGATTGTCAGCTTCAGAGGTGCGGGAAAAAAACAGAGTGTTAATGGGTCTGATGGGCTTAGAAAAGCTTGTATTTTGAGCAAGAATTCCAGATTCCTCAAGGGAAATAAACTGGAAGTAAGAAAGGATAAGGGAGCCAAGATGAGCTGAAAACAGATTAATTACTCCATTCTTAAATAAGAAAGTTCAGAATCAAATATGATGCCAACCACCATCAGCAGCAAGTGGGGAGGCCCAGGAGAGTGAGGTACTGAAGGCAATTCCATGTCCTCCTGACAGTTTTGAAAAGGTTAAAAGTTTAGTAGGTTACTAAAAGCCAAAATGATTTGGAGGCCAAAGGAAAATATTAAGAATTCACAGATTGGATCCAGAAATACCTACACCGAAAGCACTCAGCGATGTGATCCTGACTGCATAGGACAGAGGGTTYCTACATGGAGGAACTGTGTCTTATTTCTTCCAGAAACTAGAAGGTAACAGGCTTAGAAACAAGAACAGGAAATATCATCCGGTAGGACAAATAACATTTTAGGGCAAAGCTAATCAAATGCTACTCTAGAGAACATTTCTTCCTCTGTTACAAAATTCACGTATATCCCTGCATCAGTCATCAAGGAAAAACAGTTGCACGTGCCCAGCATTTCTCATTTTCAGGATGTAGAACTCTGTATTCTGCGGTCTGATTTTCAGAAATTCTGCAAATTCACAATGCTGAAGCTAATGAGAGGTGTGCTGTGAACAAAGAGCACAGTAAGTTGTTTGAAAAACCATACCAATACTTCATAAGCATTGATTATCACACAGATGAATTGTAAAATATATATATAAAAATTTAAGGGCTAAGATATTCCAATGTATGGCTCTGTTAGAAAATTAATAACTCTACAGTGTTTGGATGTATATAACAATTAATGCACGAGCCACAAACTAAAATTATGAAACAGTGAACAACTATTTATTCCACAACTGTCACCTCTGATAAAGAAAGTGCAACTGCAACGATAGACACTTGCAGCACGACAAGAGCAAGTCGATACATCGTGAACACCTGTGTTGCAGTCCACTGCCACACTGGGCCCAAGTGTCATGCGTCTTCTAGGAACAAAAATTTACCTAAATACAAAAGAACAGTTAAGTGTCGAAAAGCTGCAAATGTTACAGGAGGGAGTGGGGTTACCTGAAAGAGGAAACGATCACGTTTGGGGTTACTGGAGGGAAGTGCTACGAAAAGGAGGGTGCACACCCCATGCACCCCTTGCAGCATCAGCGGGTCTCACGCACATGCACAACTCTTCAACACTTCCATTTACGTTATGGTTGCACCCACCCTTTGAAACAATTCGAGCAAAGACATGGTTAAATTTTGAGTGGTTCCATTAATGTTAAGTTCCATTAATGCTGGGTGAGCCCTGCCGGAGCATCTCCCGTCACTGCAAGTTGCTCAACACCGGGGGAGGATCCGTGACCAGCCCACCAACTGCCCTGAGGCCGCTGAGCCTCTGAGCTCAACGATGAGCAACGATGAGCAACGAGGACTGCCAAAGAAAGAGCAATGGCTTTGGAAATCGGAGATTCACGCGTCTTGCAAGAAGGCCACGTTGCTGTTTCAAATATGCAGAGGAGCTCTCCTCCTCAATACGGAGGAGGAGAATTTTCCATAGCGCCCATCCTTTTTTAGCCAAGTTGCTTCCTACTGCATATTTCCTGATGCTCCCTTCGTGCTTTCGGCTTTTACTTCTCTCTTTGCCGACACTGAACACGATAGTGTGCCTTACTCAGATAACCGACCGCCCAGCATCAGAACACAACATACAGCCAAACCCTCAACACAAATAACGGTGAAACCAGGTAAGAGGCATAAACACGGAAAGCGCTAACTAACAGCTGTTTTGCAAACAGCAACTTTGCAAAAAGCGCCTACATCTAAAAAAAAAAAAGAAAAAAAAAAGAAAAAAAAAGAAAGCAATACAACAGAAATACACAGGATTATCAGTTCTGAGCACGCAGTTCATAAAGTATTTTCCAGGTCTCAAATATTAAACAGGGCGCAACGTGCACAACCAAGCTGAACTTGATCTGACTCATAGGGCATGCACACTTCTTTTTAAGGCTAGTGGATAAGAAATAATCTGAGTGCATTAAAGGAGGCTATTTTACTGTAATTAGTGGGTTTTAAGAACGAACTAATGCAATTTGTGTTCGTCATAAGCAAAACCGAATTACTCTCTGTAAATGGAGACAGCAGCACTCAGGCACTGCAAAGAGGTAGTGCGAGGAATAAAGGCGAGCACATGTGATTCAAATCAGCAAAGGTTTGCTCATCCCAGCAATTCGATTGAATCTAACGGCTTTGCAAAAGCAAAAGCTCAGAGAAAGATATAGTTACATATAAATTTATATGGAGTCCAAACTTGTTAAAATATGAAAAYGGCTATACCTAATTTATCTCTGCTTCCAGCAACTTGAATTCTGTCCCACTGTACAATTATACCAGCCAGAATGCAATTATCATTAAAGCACTGTAAAGTGTTAGTGGGATCATTAATTTTTAAAAGGTAGTTTTTTTTTCCTTTTTCTTTTCTTTTCTTTTTTAATTATCACTCTCATGTTCTCACCTCCTATGTGTACGAGTGACTAGTTGGCACTGGATGCTCATTTTCTCCTAAAGACAACGGGAATTGCAGGTGCCCCACAGCTCATGGGAAGGCACCGAGTTGCCTAATAATTTCAAAAGCAAGATTTATCGTCAATACGCCCTGAATACGCTTCATACYAAAAAAGAATAGGTTGCATATTCTGATATTTAGCATCAAAGCAAAAAGCAAGAAGGCAAGATCCTCAGAGAACACACATTGTCTGAATTCCAACATCAGCAGGTTGCTAYAAGGACGTGCAAACTTTACCATCCTCAGGTCCAATCTTCATCTTGCTCATCTTGTCTAAAAATAAGACAAACATCTCCGTTGGTGTGTCTAAATAGCCCATTACTGTAATGTCTCCCCTTCTGAGATAAGTTCAAAACTCTCTTTTAAGTTTTTTCTCTTTTATCAGCTTTATATTCTGGCATATGAGGAACACCAGTCCCTGCCCTCTTCTTCCTAACTGGGCTCAGGTTAATTATCAAGCAATAGTTTTTTTTTTTTTTTTTTTTTTTTTTTTGTTTTTTTTTGTGATTACAATGCTAAAACTCTTCTTTCTTCACAAATTAAAATCAAAGCAGATAGTTCTTCTGGATGATGTTTTTGATGTTACAAAAATAGCATTCGATCTGCATGGTGGATAACAGGAAYGTTAATACCTATTCAATGAATTGCTTGCACATTGCACTGAGCTACAATTAGGGACTTGTTTTCTTCCGAAATGCAGGAGGACAAGGAAGTTTCCAGTGAAACCAGATATTCCCTGTGCCGGACCCAGTGTATATGCTTAATGTGGTAAAACCGAGCTAAAAGACATTTGAAATATCTTAACATCAGTCTCCGTTTTACGACTGAAAATGGATGTGCAATTCCTGTTACCCACGGCTGGTAGACTCAGCAGGCTTTGCACCCTCTCATTACTTCTACTTCAAGTAGAAGTTTTCTCTCCAAAAAACCCAAGAAGTTCTTAGCCCTTTTCAGTAATGCTACTATTTCTAACAGTCCTAGACTGACAYGACGGAGTACTCACTAGTCAATAAATGGCAAATTGAGATGTTCGTGCTGACGGACTCCACAACACGCAGTGTTTTTGGTAAGCAACCTGCTCTCTGAAAGTCATACAGCGGGTTAATTTGGAGAACRTTACTGGCAACAGATTTATTATCTGCAGAGGGAGTTTGGCGGCTGCCCTCATTTCAATTCTCTTTTGTTTAACTTAACCTGCTCATTGATGAAACTCAGTTATTGCCAGGGATGCCTTCGATTTTGCCTCTCCAAATTCTAGCCTGTGCTACACATGCCTCACTATGGATGAGATTTGCCTTGCTGCTTACCGGGAAAAGCTTTTATTCCCTCTCTAAAGGAAATTTAGATGAAATTTTCTATTTCATCTAAAATAGAAGTAAAGGAAGGAAGGAAGCTGGTGGAAAAGGCAAGCTAGAGTAGACATTAAAGCAAATGCCTTAATATCACAGATTTGGGAAAGAAAACGAAAAGAGAACAGAGTGCCACCTGCCAGGATCCAGCTTCATGTACTTGAATAGCATAATATTAAGAACACTAATGCTCCACTAGAGTGGACAAAGAAGGAAGAGGAGAGATGTTACTTATCTTTGACCCTCGCTGTGCTTTGTCACAGCTCATGTCTACACAACATGGACATCATCCATCTCTTTCAGAACATACTGAGTATTTTATGTATTTATTTCATTGACATTGCAACAACCCATTTCTGTCTTTTCTTTTTTTCTCCATCTCAGTACGATGCACCAGAGTCATTTCTTTTTATAATACTTGCACCTTTGGTATCAAAAAAGAGACACCTCCCAACACTGAGTTAGGCTGCTATTGAATCTTCATACCTCATTTCAAATGAGTCTTGTGCTGTAGCAGAGATAAGTGAGTCATGCAAATAATTTAAGGTCTTAGACATTTATGAAAGTTATAAAATGCTTTTCATATGGTGTAGGAAGAGTAACGAAACCACATCACACATGCAGAGGCAAACCCAACCAGATACCTGCCAGTTATCACACTGGAAGCTGCATTCCCATTCTACAACCCTCTTATATTTTCAATTTGCCTTTTAAGTGTGTAACAGTTCCTCCCCATGAGATCTCAAGTCTGTGGGCTCAGTTGCTTTTTCACACTCTTTTCACATCTGTGTAGTCCTTGTTGTGTTATTAAAGTTACCGCGAGTTTTCCCCAGACTACTCTGAGTGAAGAAGCAGATGCTCCACAGCTCATGCAGCCCTTAGAGAGACAAGTTGGGGATAACAGCGCAATAAACAACAATAGCAAATGGCATCTRAAAAATTCAGTCAAATATGTAAATGTTGATGTCCCTGGCATACAAGCATGTTAATTTAGGAGGCAGAGTATTTGTTCTTATAAGCAGTCCTTTAATCAAGAGATTTTACTATGCCAGCACCAATCAGATTACTGCCCGCAGGACAGTCTTCCCAGATGTGCAGGTGTAAACAAGGCAAGACTTCTGCATGCTGCAGAGTGGAAGGAGGCCAAACTCCTTCCCAGAGTTTTCACATGCTCCTTCCAGCCCAGGAGAGAGGAGGCTCAAACCCGAACCTCAAGTCTTCTGCAACTCAGGCCCTGTGCTATAGGCCAGTAATTTATTGTCACATGTGCCTCCTCCTAATCCACAATCAGGCACTGCTGCACTGACTCCCCTGCCCCCAGGCTTCCTGAGCTCACATGCCCCAAGGATGAAGGCTAAGCACCCAAACTGGGCTTTAGCAGGACCTGGACCTCCCCACCTTAGCGGTATGACGGCTGTTGAGCGCAGCCCTTCGCACTGGCAGGGCAGCTCCTGCCAAACAGCCCAGCCAGCTCACGCTCAATCAAACTGCGCCACACAATTCTGTAATAGGGAAGGTAACTTCGTCTTTCAGGTTTCCATACTTCTCCTTCTGTACCCTTCACGTACAAGCAGCTTGTAACAACTCCCCCAAAGCTAGATAAATGTGACTCCCAGTAGCATCTATCTAATACTGAAAAGCCTCCAGTTTCTCCTCCTCGTCTCAGATTTCAAATGAATTACCGTACTTTCATGCATATAGCTACATTCAGATGCCTTGCAAAGGCACAAGTCTAGTCAGATAGAGAATGCAGGCTTTGGGGCTGGGGCAAGAAAGAAATCTGGAACAAGACTTCTCTATTTTACCTATACATTCATGCTAAACCACTACTTTTTCCAAGGTTGTGAAAAAAACCAAAAGGTCCCATACAGCAGCTCAGCACTGTATCTGTCCTGACACCCAGCTATTCACACACCTCCTCAAATGAATGCAGAAGAAAAAAAATAAACAAAAAGAGAATGAGCATTTAGATAAAACACATCAGACTGTCAAGCAGATATTCCTGCTCGCACAGCTCTTCAGTGAAGGGTGGCTGGTAGATATTCCTGCTGTACACGTCAGAGCTGCCCTGACCACACGTTCCATAGGAAATCAAATACTGACTGCCTACCAAGATCTGAATGCAATATGAAACTCACTGGAAGTAACAGATGTGATTTTCATCCGACATTCGGATAGTTTTCATTGATTCCTGAGACGCTAGAAAAATGCCAGACATTTGGAAGTGACACAACTGTTGCTCCTGCCCTGAAAAAAAACTGAAAGAAAACAATGCTGGCATTGGTCATTATTTTAAGAGCAAAATCCCTCTGAGTAAGCAGTTCTAGCCCAGCTAAGAGATTCAGTGAGAGTCAAAGTGTAATAAGCAGTAGAAACTCTGCAACGGCACACAGCGGCGCTTCTCTAATGGACCTTGTAATGCTCACAAGCAGAGGCATTCCACATGACCCTAAAGCATTGCTTTTAATTGCCCCACACCACTGCCGTGGGGTCTAGCAATTGCAAGTGAAGACTTAAGAGGCCAGGAAGAACCGAAGCTGGATTTACACCACGYTGGCAAGGTCAGAATTGCAATAGGATCTGTATTTTTCAGAGGTGGCCAGGATATTGCGTCCTGAAGGACTGTTCCTCCAGCACAAACTGGCTCTGGTTCAGCAATAACACAGAGGGCCGAGTGCCATCTACTGGGCTGCTTTATCAGCCCTTTCTGCTGCATCTGGATTTTGGAAACATCTTTTCTCTAAGCGTGGATAACCCATCCCTACTTAGACCACCATCTCAGGCAGAGTAGCAAGGTAAAATGATCCAATGAAGGCATTTCAGCTATAAGTAATTATAAAAGAACCTGTCAAGTTGGGAAGCTGCCTGAAGGGGCCCTGAACTGAGCAGCAATGTGACTGACAGCTAACAGAAAGCAGCAATTCCAACTGGACAGAGGTCCAGGTACCCACCCTGCTCAAAAGAGTTACTTGCAAACCAGAGGAGTGCCAATGAGGCATTAACACATGTGGTCTAGGCTTGTATGCGTAAATACATCAATAATACTATTAGCTGGTGAATACTAGCTAGCGAGTACCACAATGCTAATTATGTGCCAGGTAGTAAATACAACAGTAAGGAAACAGTAGTTCAGGTTCTCCAAAATTTCAGTTGCTGCGTAGTTGCACCCTACCACAGTGTGGCTATCTTACCAACAGTCTAAATTATGTTTTATTGCTAGCTACACTAACTATAGAAGTCTGTTACAGCTGAAGAGGTCAAGAATCTAGAGCTAGCTGGAGAGACAGACTATAGAAGAAAACCCAACACCAGTATCCATGGAAACCCTGGAGGGGTTTCACAGAGCCTCAGAGTTGGCAAATTCTAAGAGGATTTAAAAAGAAAGAAAAACAAAAATGTGAAATATAATTTTCTTTAGTTTGACAAACAGGCAGAGCAAAAATTAATAGAAAAGATTTATTACTTAGAACTGCCTCTGGTTGCATGAATGGCCAGCAGGAGGGTCATACAGAATCATTCTGCCAGCTCATCTCTCACCAGCACAGGGAATCGCTTGCCACCTTCACAGAGCTGTGTGTAAATTGCCCGATACAGCTGAACTGCAGAAGCCTCTGGGTGAAGTCTGGATTCCAAAACAGGCAGGAGTTCTGCCATCATGACCTGGACAGAAACAAAGGAGATACGTCACCAGAGTTGAACCAGAGCCCTCTTTTTTTTTTTTTTTAAAGACTCCATGAAGTGAAGTGGCTGCATAAAGAAGCAAAATCGAAGCAAAAAAATATGAGTAATAATATGCTAATTGGTAGATGATGGGTTTCTTTTGTCATATTTAACAATAGTGGAGTTGTTCATCCTCTGCTCACTAAAGTACACCAGCAGTCACTCAGTATGCCTAAATATGCAGGATAAATGGTAGTGCTTTTCCTCCACTATCTCTGATGGCACTGCAATTGCAAAAATGGCCCAGCGCTAGGATGAGATCAGCTTCCTATGGGAAGCTGATGGTAAATGTGCATGAAGATGCCTCTTTGAGAGGTCTGTCAGCACACAGTGGACAGCTTTACACAGCACTGTTCAACCCTTCGCTTATGATTGTTCTTGTCACTTCCCATTTTGGTTACACTAATACAGGACAGATGTGCAACCAGCCAACTCCAACCCATACCAAATAAAGTTGCACCCCTCGCTGGCAGCACAGCTTACTGGGGATGCTAAAGCAGTCCTACATTCCCTGCCCCAGCCTCTGGCTTATTAAGCCTAGTTTGTAATGTCAGTT
Organism: Rhea americana; assembly: GCF_003343005.1. Classification (NCBI taxonomy): domain Eukaryota; kingdom Metazoa; phylum Chordata; class Aves; order Rheiformes; family Rheidae; genus Rhea; species Rhea americana. The sequence continues at coordinate 793,630 of NW_028186369.1, read as the reverse complement.
CACACTGTCAAAGGACTCATTGGCCTTTCTTGGCATAATTTACAGCTCAAAGTTCTAGGATGATGACTGTGACTGATAACTCAAGCACAAGAGAACTTGCTGTCAGAGGAAGAAAACAAGCCTTTCATTCTCCAGTTTTGAATTAACTCTCGGAAAAGCATTTTGCTCTACACAGACAACTCCAAACCCCACCACCTTCTGCTTAAAGTTCCAGGGACTATTTTTCTCTCTTTTTTTTTCTTTTTCTAACTGGCGTCTGCTACTGAACTCTAAGCAGTCTGTACATTAGAACCTATCATGAGAAGAGCAGACAATGAACTGCATGTGATAGTTGCATTTCTTAAAGCATGCTTCAGCAGTGGAAACATAGGAAGAACTAAACAGAATGAAGTACAAGACACCTGCAGGGAGCTAGAAGTTGTGGGTTCCCTCTCCTGTTCTCTGTGAGTCTGCAGGAGACAGGACACAGCTGTTAATCTTTGGAAAGATTTTTAAAATCTGTAAACATGAAGAGCTACCTAAGGGGAAAATTGGCACATGAAGTGCTACACCACTCCTTTTCCTAAGAGAAAACCCCTTCTCTTTTCCATCCACTTGGTCTGCCTCTGATGCATAAGAACAGGGGAAACAGACCTTCACCATCAGAGACAGTCTAAGAGCCAACAGGTCTTTCTATGATTCTTGGCATTCCTCCACAGAAAGGCAATGGACAGGCTTGGCCCAGAAGTATGTGAGTTCTTCCCAACCCAGGAGATATATCATGTACCAAATCTATTCACTTTACCTCTCCCAAGAATTTCACCTGTCTTGCACAGTCTGCATAGGGCTACTTCAGATATTCAGAGCTTGCCCAGTACAAAGTACCTGTCTATAGATACATGTGTGGAGGGAATACAGCCTATCAACACAGCATCCAGACAGAAGGCTTTGGTCACTACTGTATTTTGAGCAAGTAAAAGGGAAAACCCCACAATTCATAGTTCAAGGGTTCAGTGATAAAATTTTGCTGCCTGCCTTCACACGGGACATCTTCAGCCATAGGGAGAAGTGCAGTCAGATACTAGCAACTCTTCCTTGGCTTGTAAAAAATTGCTTTTCCAGTGCCTCCGTCATTCAGGTCAATGGTAAAGGGTAGGTCACAGGCAGAGGGTAGATGTGATTTCACAGATCATTTCTACCCTTTACTGTTTGTAGTTTGAGAAGAGTAAATGATCCCTGTGTAGCAAACACACCGTTCAGATCAGTGGAGAGACTGACCTCCTATCATGTTCTTACAGTCTGAAAAAGGTAAAGTCAAGATTAGCAGCACAGCACAGTTGTTTGAGATTCAAAGGACAGGAACAGCCTGCAGAGAAACTCACTAGTCAAAGAGGTCAAGTAGGAGAGGATGAGAGAGTGGGTGCCCAATGAGCTGTAACAGGCTGCTAAAAGGGATCTCCAGGCATTAGTAACGAACTCAGTCACTGTCGAACTCCATAATAATAACCAAAAAAAAGGATCCAATTTTCCTAGCCTCAATTAGTTAAAAACAAATATTAGAAGTATGTTGTAACTCACTTGGAAGTCATGGCCCAGATTAAGGAGGAGTAGGTCAGACATTTAAAGCCATCTGCTCTGGCATTAAGAAAAATAAGTCTATTTTCTATAAAGTAAGCGAGGCACTGGCAGGACTTGGACATGAGGTATAAACATAGAAACATCATTGGGAGAGTTTGCTGGGTTGCTGCTCTCCCATCAAGACCAGCCAGCTGTTGCACTATTATCGCCCTTCTCTACCTCTACGGAGAGCACTAATGCCCTTAACTCACCTTTTGTATGGCAATTTCCTGGTTCAGCATTGATACTTGCATCTTCAAGGCAAACAGGTCCCTCAGCTCCTGGAAACTGGAGTAACAGAGGAGAGGCACAGCCAACACACTTGTACTGCCACATGCCTGACCCGTAGGAGGAACATAGTCTGGACAGCAGCTTCCTGCATCCTCAGTGCAGTCTGGACACAGCCTCATCTGGGACTCTGCAGCTGTCAGAATGGAAGAATTGGTAGAAGGCAGGAGTATGTAAGTTAGATCTATACTTTCAGAATTTGGGATCTACTTACTGTTCCTGCAAATGAATGACTAATGACATTATATTAGTCAGGGTAAGCCCCCCACAGACAGTACAATCAGGACATGTTAAGCCACGGTATGCAGTCTCTCAGCTCTCTCTACAGTTGGGGTTGGAGGGGACCTTTGCAAATCATCTAGTTGAACCCCTCTGCACCAGCAGGACCACCACGTCCAGAAAACATTTGAACATCTTCAAGAATGGAGACTTCACAGCCTCTCTGGGCAACGTGTGTGACAGCTCAGCCACCCTTGCAGCAAAAAAGGTGTTCTCTCACATTCAGACAAAACTTCCTATGTTTCAGTTTGTGCCCACTGCCTCTCATCTTGTCACTGGGCACCACTGAAAAGAGTCTGGCCCTGTCTTTTTTGCACTCTTCCTTCACGTATTTTTTACGCGTTGATAATATCCTCCCTGAACTTTCTTTTGCTCAGGCTAAACAATCTCAACTCTCTCGACCTTTCCTCATAAAACAGATGCTCCAATCCCTTTGCCACAAGGGCATAGTACTGGTTCTAGTCAACTTATTGTCCCCCAGGATCCCCAGGTCCTGTGTTCTGTAGAGCTGCTTTCTAGCTGATTGGCCTCCAGCCTGTACTGCTGCTTGAGGTTACTCCTTGCCAGGTGCAGCACTTTGCACTTCCCTTTGCTGAACTTCAGGAGACTCCTGTCTGCTCATCTCTTTAACCTGCTGAGGTCCCTCTGAACAACCCTTCAGTGCATCAGCCACCCCACCCAGTTTCATATCATCAGCAAACTTGCTGAGGGTACACTCTGCCTCATCATCCAGATCATTAATGAAGATTTTATACAGTCTGTACTGGATCCAGTATTAACCCTTGGGGTACACTGCTCATTACTGGCCTCCAATGAGACTTTGTGCCACTGATCACAACCCTCTGAATGCAGCTATTCAACCTCTGTGTTCAGTTAAAAGCCTCTCCTGAACACACGTAAGCGGTAAACAGATACTATGGCTTCACTTCCCACCAGATCTAATTTTATATACTACTTTACCATTAATGATAACCAAGAGAAAAAATATGTTGGTACACACTGTTCTGCTCAGTGATGCCAGGCTACTGCTCAAACATAGCTAGCCACATTCTGACCTGACTAGGAAACAGGGACTGGCCTCACCTTCTCGCAGAAGCTGCAGCTTATGTAAGCACTGAGATGCTATGGTCTGCAAACCCTCCAGGGTTAGAAGGCTTTCATACTCTCTTTGCAGTGTGGGATGGTCTAGAAGAGAAGCACAGAGGAAAGCTAGCAGGCATAAGAATACTGACATCTTCCCCCAAACATCAGCTTCTAGGGCAGGTTTGGGTTAATCAGCCATCACTTTGGGCAGAGAAGGTTCCTGCTCCTGTCCCTTGAGTCCACCACATACCAGTCAGGAACACAAGACAAACATAATTGGAGCCTGCTGGAATCATCTTATTTCCCCCTCTGTTCCCTGCTTTTATTTTAATTGTTTTACCTGCATGCTCAGCTTCCACACACTGGCTTAAAAGGGAGGGGACATCCTGTAGGACCTTTAAATCCTCCTCTATCTCTGCAGGACTGAAGGCTGGCATCGGTGAACAAAACTCAAATAGCAGCAGCTTAAGGAAGGCTTCACAGCACCAACATAAAATAACATTGTACACCACCCTGAGCCCTGGGCCAAGATAATAAGAATGAGGGGCAGGGGCAGAGAACAAGCAGCCCTCAAAACGTCAGTGCACGGAACATGCTGAGGACAGCACAGCTGTACATAGCATGCTCAACTTTTGATCCAGACAAACAGGACTGTGACTATTCAAGATCTGCACTAGGAAAAAAAAATGCTGGAGATGCAGATTGAACTCTTGTTATTGGAGGAATAACTCTCTCCAGGTAAGGACACCCTGGAGATGGTTTGAGCCCAGTGCCTGTTGTATTGCATCATATGCTCTTAGAAGGGATGGTAGCTGAGAAAGGATACAGTTGTCTGGATTCTCTCTATAAAACGGTTCCTCACAGCTGCTGTATCTGCACTTGACTGACAGAGACGATAATTCTCCCAAGCCCTTAAAATTCAAAAGGGACAGGGAGCAGAGGAGTTATGCTCTTGGTACTAGACAGTGCTCGTAATGATCTGCAAAACACCAATATGACATACCAATGCTTCAAATACAACCATCTGCCTCACCTGTTTCTTTTACTAGAAAAAAAGTCAGGTTTTTTATTGGCTATTCCCCCACAGTTTTGGCAACCAGTATTAGATCAACAAGGACATCCTGCAGAAAGTATTAGATACTGCAAAACACCTATGTTATTTCTTTCAAATTGTTTTGAGGGGAAGGATTTACAGCTGTAAGAACAGACAACACAGCTCTACAAATTAAGCAGAGCGTGAACTTACAGCTCCTCAACAATTCTGTTTTATGCAACCCATATCATGTTTTTATCCCATAGAATATGTAACAAAGCTTCCCTTCTTTTCACAATAGATAAGCCATTTACACTTCTGTACGTCTACTTCATTAGTAAAGGTGTGCATACAGGAGTTACCATGGTAGAGCAGACACAGGACAAATTCTCACCCTAGCTTTCAGGACAGCAATTCCTTCATAAACTGAACATCCTTGAGACTCTCCTTTAACCCTTATTTTAGGATACAGTGGTATGTTTGGCAAGCAGCACGACAGCCGTGCATCAGCATCAGGGACTCAATAGAACACAGGGGTTTAAAGACAGTATCAAGTTGGCTAGGACCTTATACAAGAGTCTAAATTTTAAAGTAAATAATGGAGAGATACCAGAGAAGTACATTTCATTTACAAATCCATCCATTACTTAAAGAACTGCTGAAAAAAGCCAACATCTCCCAGCCATTCTCCCCAAACCTGCCACAGCAAATGAGAGCCATCAGGACAAGTTTAAGACAGTTACACAGTACATGACTGTCTAACCCAGTGCCCATGTGTCTTTTCTCACAGAATCCTTTATAGAGGATTCATAATGGATCCTTTAAACCATGATAGAAACTGCAGTTTTTAGAAGCATGTTATGAAAAGAAACAGCAAAATTAACAGAACAGGAAAGAACAAAAGGCAAGATGTATTCCCTCTACAAGGGATCTTCAGAGCAAAGGTTATTTTCAATTTGTCGCTTATTTGAAAGTAATAGCACAGAATTTAAAACTGCGTCAGAGTGATTAAGATGCTGAAGGGCTCGGTTTACAAGGGAAAATTAACAGAACCAAGTTTTAAAACTTGCTGAAGGGTAACTAACAAATTGGTCTCTAAGTGACAGTTCTCTAGAGGAGGAGGAGGAATTCTGGAGGATATCACAAGGAGCTATATATAGCTAAATTCGGTATTTAAGCTTAAAACCTGGACAAGTCCCATTGACAAATCTGCTAAGCTATGGTAAGATTTTCCAGAGGATGTGATGAAAGACCCTTACTGAGAACAATGGAGAAGAAACTAAAGCACCAAGTTCACCAAAGCCAACTCTCTGCATCATCAGTACAGAAACACTAGAACTGTCTCTGTTTGAGACAGTACATCAAGCAGGAATGCAGCCTCACACAAGCACAGTCACACTGCTTCTGGACTAAAGAGGTACACCAGTTGGGGGGCTCAGGTTAGCAACAGCTCGGGAAACTTGTTTCATTGCACAAGGTACACCAGGACCCCAAAGGGTTTCTTGCGTTCAGCTAAGACATAGTATCACCAAATACTTCTGCAGTCAAGCTAAGTCTGTGGTTAAAGCATCCCTGTTATCTTTAAACTTAGTGATTATCAGGAATTAGCTCTCTGAAAACAAATGTGAAACTACTGGCTAGAGTAACATGAAAATTAATACTCTCAGAAGTAGCCTGGCTTAGACACCTTGTCTAATCAGTCCTCCTGCTCCAAATTTAGGCCTGACACATTGCTGGGCCAGTGCCCAGCTGTGACCCAGTAACCAGCCAGGTCTCCTTCCATCTGGCCTCTCTCCTCATAGCCTTTAAGCAGAGGGTAGTTATGGACAGGACTGGTTAAGTTTGGCTTACCTGGAGTTCCTGGAATAGGCTTTCCTGTAGGGAAGGGGAAACTTCAGCCGGGATCTGCAAAATAGGAGAATCATCAATGCTGACTGCCAGAGGGCAGCAGAGCTTCACCTTCAAATAGAGAAAATGTCGTTTTGTCTAAATTTGACATAATTTAGTTGTCATGGAAGACGTCAACAACCCTAGAAACTGAATCCTCTACTGTCTTCATCATATCCACGATGAAGGGGAATTAGTCTGTTCATTCATCTCACAAATGTCAGTGAGGTCTCTTGAAAGAGCTCTTACATCCTGCCATGAGCAGTCAGAGGTTCATCCAAAGGTGAGTGGCGGTGGGTGAGAACAAAACTCTGACAAAGCCAAGTACATACCTGGACGTAACATCTTCAAGGGAGCTAATAGCAATAATCACTACAGACATAGGCACAAGCAGATCTCCCCTAACTATACAGCCACATTGGAGCATGACAGATTTGCCTAGTACCATGAAAAACTCAGGAAAGGGACATTTCAGCTTCCTCTGGGAATAGGTCTCTCAATCCCAGATCAGAATCAATCCTAATCTGTATTGCAAAAACATGTGGGCTGGCAGTTATATGTAACTAGAGTCACATGCAAACTATGAAGGCAGGACAACAGTTAGGATTTTAAGTAAATAAATATTTGAATACAGATTCCTGTTACCCCAGCAACTGTCACTCAGTGTCCTGTGTCCATTCCAAGAGTACACAAACAGTGTTAACTTCCTCCCTTCACTGACCCAAGAGTTGGGTTGTGGCAGGTGCAAAAACCATTTCTCAGCATTTTCTGGGTGTAAGTACATATTAGATCTGAACTTCATTGTTTCTTTAAAGTGAAGAACATATAGAAATGAATACAGAAATTGTTTGAACAAGACAGACTGATTTAAATGCAAAGCCAATCTTCTAAGTATTACTTTGCTATTTTCCACAAAGCATCTCAGTAACATCAACTTTGTAATTCTTATTACACTAAACACCTGAAACAATGGCATTTTAGTTAATACTGATGTGTATAGTTATACACGAGCAGCATGTTCATAAAAAGTATTAAATACACATACTATCTTTCCAAACTGGAAAGATCATATGCCTTTTTTCTTCTTGAGAGAGAAATAGTTTATAAATTACATACATCTCTGTTAAAAAAGAAAGGGGGAAAAAAATCTTTAACAGGTATTGGACTGAGAAGAAATGGAAAGGTCAAGAAAATTTTTCCGAGCCAGCTTTCCAGAACAGTCACAGCAAGCTATGAAACATCCAAAATCTGAATTAAAAGACTTTGGAAGTCCTAGCCATCCATGAGTAACCCCTCATAAGGGAAACGCTTACTCAGCAAGAATTCTTCCCCTGAAAGGGATCTGAGGAGCATTGAAGCCAAACTGCGTCCTAAAGAACAGTGGAAGAGAGGCCAGCCTTTGCACATGCACAAGTCTATATGCCAAGCACAGCAAAGCAAAGGTGCTCATCTTTCAGTACTCACCCCTTTTCCTGGAGGGTGTCTGTCTGAGGTGAGCTGTTCCTTCCCAAAGCATCTTCAGTTGTATGGTCCTCCTTTCTGCTGGACTCTCCCAGGGAACCACAACCTTTCTTCCCTGCATCAAATAGCTGCCTGCCAGCAGCTACTGAGTTCTTTCCCCTGGCTGAATCCCCTATGGAGATACTCTGTTGCTCAAGCAGGGCACATTTGGACAAGCCAGTTGTCTTTTGGGATTCAGGTGCAGCACAGACTTCTTGGTTACTGGCACTGACTGCTAGCCTACGTCTCCTTGCTTGCTTGGAAGATACCACTTTTGAAGGGCTCTTCCCAGCTGTTCTAGGAGCTTGAGAGACACATCTGGCTGGGACTTTCTTATGTGTTTTTTTCACAACTGGGTCTGTCCTATAAGGGGCTGCTAGCAGGTATGAGGAGGGCTTTTTAGAAGAGGTAGGCTTTTTGCTTACAGCTCTCACCTTGGTAGTCACAGGAACACTCTCACTAGATACTGGCACTTGCTGCACTTGAGTATTCTTGGGAGCAGGTCCCTCATTTGCAGTTTTCTCTCCTTCTTTAACTCCCTGGGCCTCTAGTGGAGTTTTTAGGATGCTTTTCCTGACTTTCAATGCCTTCTCTAAGGCCCTGTTCAGCAGCTCCAGCTTCTCCAGCTCTTTGGGTGAAGGCCTGCTCTCTGCAAGAGGAGAGGATGTATCAGAAGGTGAAAGGTGCAGTCCAAACCCGGATCTTCCCCATTTGTTTCTACGACTCACTCTTCCAGGTTTTGCAGAAGGAAACAGAACCCATCAAACAGTGCCGTGTGTCCTGTAGCCTCACTCCCACAGTGCCTACGCAGAGGATGCTGGTAGGCTTGCCAAAACCCCCAAAACCCAGGACGGATGGGAGCCAGAGAAGAAGACTGTCCTCCCAAGCCAGCTAACCCTTTGCTAACAAGTGACAACCACCGAGTCTTGGTCAGGCCTGCAGATGCTTCATCTCCGATTGCAATAACCATGGCACGACTCCAAATTAACACCAAGGAAGCCAGCAGAAGGCAAAAGCAGAGGAAGGCTCCAGGTCAATACAGAGCACCGGAAGAACTTTTAACACCGGGGCTGGCCCGATCCCAGCCAGGCCAAGGACCTGCCTGACACGGAGAGGCACCAGGTCAAGACGAAAGCGCTCACCTTGCCCACTGCTGGGGCTGCTGCCCGCCTGCCGCTGCTCCTCCTCTGCGACGTCCCTAGGCAGGGTGAAACACGCAGTGCCAACACCCAGCAGCGCTGTACGCCGACAGGCTGGGCTCCCGGCCCGGGGGGGCTCCCTCCCGGCCCCGGGCGCCGCCTCGGGCAGGGCCTCCCGGGGGCCCCGACAGGCGGCCGCCCGCCCGGGCTGCACTCACCAGCGCCCCAGCAGGGCCCGGCCCCGCGCCGCCTGCTGCTCCAGCTCCCGCCGCCGCTCGGCGCCGTCATCCAGGGCCGCCGTCAGCGCCGCCGCCAGCCTGCAAGGCGCAGCGCCGTCAGGGCCGCCCCTTCCCTTCCCTTCCCTTCCCTTCCCGGCCCCGGCCCCGGCCCCGGCCCCGGCCCCGCTCTCACCGCCCGCCGCAGCCTGCAGGCAGCATGGGCAGCAGCGCCCGGCCTCCGCGCAGGGCCGCCGACTCGGCCCCGCCGTTCGCGCTGCTTACGGCCCTGCCAGGACCTGCGGCGCGGCGCGGCGGGAGGCAGMCGCGCCGCCGGCGAGCGCAGGTCCTGGCAGGGCCATAAGCAGTGAGAGCTGCTGGCKGTTGTGCAGGCAGGTTTCCACAGAAGAATCCTGCTTTTCGGGGGACTTTCTGTATTTCTGCCGGATTGCTGGGTCAAAGAGGGTGGCCAGAGCTGGCACGCGTTGTTCTGGATAACCTGCTGCGCAGTTAGGGAGCATGTGGGGTGGCAGGGACGTCCAGGAGTCTCCAGCCTGGCTGGCTCCAGGCAGGTGCTGCAGGGCCTCATCCAGCCATGTCCTCAGTGTCTGTGAGGGTGGAGATTTCCCTCACCCCAGGTCCTGTCTCAGTATTTGACCACCTGCTGGAGGGACATTTTTTTTCTAGCCATGTTCCAGCTTGGGCCTGTCACGGTTCTGCTGTGCACCTTGGAGGAGAGTCTGCCACTGTCCACTCTGCCGCCTCCCCTGAGGTGGTTGTGGGCAGCAGCAAGATCCTCTTTGGCTTTTGGCGGGCCTGAGTGAGCACAGTGCTCACACACTCACCTTACGTGCCGTGTGCTCCAGCCCCTGACTGTCTTGAGGGCCTCCACAGATCTTGTTCTAGTATGTTTGTGCCTATTTTGTCCTGGAGAACCCAAAACTGGATGCTGCGCTCCCGAGGGACACCCAACTGCTCCACTTGCCATGCTTGCTGCACTCTTGCTCAAACAGCCTGGGATGGGTTTGGCCTTCTTTGCTGCCAAGGTGCACTGCTGCTTGTCTGGAAGGTCCTCCAGGTCTTCTTCAAAGTTGCTTTTTAGACAGCTGCCTGCCACCTATTCTGCTGCAAGGGGTTACCCTATTCGAGGGGCAGGATTTTTGCATTTGCCTTTATGGAATTTCATGAGGTCCCTGTCAGACCATCTCTCCAGGCTGTCCAGATCCTCTCCCTGGCTTTCTGATATATTTAGCACTCCTTCCAGCTTGATATTGCCCACAAGCTTGCTGAAAGTGCCCTCTACTCTGTCATTCGAGTCATTAAAAAAGAGACTGAACAATTCTTGTCCTGGTGTCCAACCCTGAGGGATGCCACCAGTAACTGTCTGTCCATTGGACTTTGTACTGTTTATCACCAGCCTTTGAACCCAACAGTCCTGCCAATTTTTCACTTAATGTGTGATGGGAGACTGCATCAAAACCTTGCTAAAATCAAGGTATATAGCATCCACTGTTTTCCCCTTATACACCCAGCCCATCCTCTTACCATGGAAGGTAAACAAGTTGGTAGGTGTGATTTGCTTTTAGTGAATCCATGTTGGCTCTTCCTCTCTTGTCCTTCATATCTGAACAAGGTAGCAGTGCTTATACTGCCACTGGCACAAGGCATGAGCAGGGAGTCTGGATGCTTTTGGAAGTGTCGAATCAGCTTCAAGGATGATGCAATTACTGTATGCACATGCTATTTAATTAATACACTCAGTAATCAAGCCCTCTGGAAATCAGCCATTGTGTTCGCCTGCACAGTACACCAAGTATACAGTAAGTCCAGAGCTTCCGGGGGGGGGGGGGAAGTTCTACTAGGCATATACATTTGTGTAAAGGCAGATCTTGGATAGAAGTAAGAAAAGGGTATACACCATGTCCACATCTTTGCATTTTTTGTACTAGCTCTTATTTGGAGAGTCAAAATATAAAAGAGATTTTACTTCTCTTAGTGTTTGCTGCAGCAGGCTGGTGACATGGAGCCACCTCACAACACCCTGCGAGCCACCGATCCAGTACAGTGAGAGCTGGTGCCTGCAAGGGCCTTCTGCATAAGCTCCATGATGGCTGTGCCGCTGGAAATTAAAGTACGGTGGTCAAAACAGCTATGCTTCAGCCTCTTTGACATGCGGCCCTGTCCTACCTCAGGACAGAGTCTTCGTGATGATCCCTAGGAGTGCTAGGATGGCAAAGAAAGGGGGGAAAGGCCTGCTAGAGCATCCTAGCAAAGACAGTGCATTCTGTGAGCTAGTACTCCCTTTGATCTGTGTTGGCAAAGAAACAAGATCTCTTTTTTTTTTCTTGGAAAGAGGAATCTGCTTTTCTATCCCTGTGGATACTGCCTAATTCATATTGCAGTCTCTGTGGATAGCTCCTTTTTGTCAGGATCTGATCAAGAATACATCCATTACTATAAAGGGGAGCACTGTGAAGTGTAGTTCTCAAAAAGTGTCGATAGCTGGCACTCAATGATGCCTGTTCTGGACAACTGGAGAGCACAAATTGAGTCTTCTCCTCTTATGCAGTAGAATAAAAAATAATAAAGTTTAGAAAGCAGTATATAAATATTTTTTGCCTTTGAAGCCTGAATCTTCAAGTTCAGATGTTCATGTTTTCTCTGCAGCCACGTGACCTCAAACTCTTCTAAAGACAACGATGAGAGTCTCACTGTAACTCTCACATGACTGATGGAGATTAGACTTTAAAAAAAGCATAAAATATTACAAACGTACCAATAAAATCAGGGAGTTGACCAGACAAGATATTGTGGGCTTCCACACAACATACTGCCAGATGAAGTTTACACATTTTGCATATGTGAAGACTGTTTTTCCTTTTTACAACTTTGCAACGGAATTTAAAAAATATACTGGCCTCTTTCTGACTCATAACTCAAAAAATAAGTACAAGTTTGCTGTCAAAACTCTATTAATAATTATGCTTTTGAGGCATGAGCCAAGAGAGAATCTAGCTTGTAGACAGTGGACTCAACGATGCTAACAAAAATACCATATAGTAAACACATATATTATTCAGAAAAGTCAAAAGCTATACTTCTTTGAGCCCACCCAGGGAGGTCAGCCAGTGGGACAAGAAGGGCCCACTTTTACACAGCTGTTTCTCTAAGTAGACTGCTTTTTTCTTCTGTGTACTTCCCACTGGATTTCTTTGTTGGACAAATAGAGGCCTAATGTGGCCAGACCTCTTATAACTTGCATTTTGGAGCAGACTACAAGGGTGGCTAAGATGGTTTTTGGCTGAACAGATTGTTTCATCTTGACTCCAAGTATGTGAAGCTTCTGTTTTCCTTCTTTTGGCAGAACTATTACCATGGCTTTTTCCTGATAAGATTTCAAAGTCAGTCTTGGTCAGGGCGTAAGAATGTGGAATGGAGAGGCAGGGAAGGCTGCAGAGCGTGGCTTGATGCTGTATGGTCATTCTATGCACAGGATGGTTTGCTATTGGATGGTCATGGAAATGTAGTTTTACATCAGTTCAGTAGAGGGCCAAGCTCCCTTACAGCTGCAAGTATCTCCCTGGGCTCTGGGAGATAAGAGAATTACAGATCCTGTTAGGCACCTGGATACTGTTGACATTTAAGCAATTAAAAGCAACAACAATAAAGGATCAGATTGCTGTAATCTACAGTCACATGAAGCCTGATCTAAAGTCAGCTGGAGCAGTGCTACTGATGTCCCTGGTTTTTGCATCAAGCCTCTGCTGTTTAGCAATGCTAAAAAAAAAAAGAAAAAAGAAAAACAGTTCCAAGAAACCCTTTGTATTTGAGCTGATTCTGCTATGTGATCACTCCAGAACCTCTGACTTTTTGTGGGCACTAAGGATTCCCATCAATGGCCAAGAAAACTTTTACTTAGGCCCTTTGTGGTTAATCTGCACCCTACTGGGAAGAATGATGCATGACCATTTTATGTGTCACCAGTGCTGTGGCCTGTCCCTTGCCTCTGAGTCAAGAGGGTCTAGTGATTGCCATTCCCTGCTCTCAGAGAATGTCTTAGGTATCGCATCTAAGAGCATGGTTTGATGTTAAAGTAAGGCAATTCAKTGTGCTGATCAGTAATGGATGATCGGTAGTATTATTTCTACTGGCTTACTGAACTGAACTGGCTCGTGGAAAGCTCTGGGAGTGCAGCAGAGGATCTACAGCCACAGTTAGGCAGAAAAGACAAGGGAAAAAGCAGAGCCTCCTCTTTTTGATAGTGGCAAACTGATAAATTTTCTTACTCTCTCTCATGTAACTTCATCCTGATTAGTTTTCTGGTGGCTTAGTGCCATGAACTGACTTCCCACAGTCAAGTGAAAGCACTGCCATTACAAAATTAGGAGAGGGTACATGCAGGAGGTGAGGAGGAGCAAGACTGGAACAGCCTCTTCTAGCAACAGTGAGTGTTACAGTGGTTTAACTATGGAATCAAACCATGATGCAAGAATTACGGGGAAGGTGCTAATTGGGAGATGAAAGGCAGAAACCTTCTGAGAGAAATATAGGGACTCCTCTGCCTACACTTGAGACTCAAAACATGCCTACATTTAACATAATTGTTTAGTTGTTGTAATAGCACTCCATCCAGCACTGGGCAGCCTGGCTCCCACTCCCTTCCTCACCTTGGCTATAGGCTCCCGCTGCCTCTTTTTGTTGAATCTTGGAACATGGCAGTTGCTAGATGAATCAAATTAAAAACTCTTGTGGATGGTTGGCTTTCTGGTGGATTAGCTGACCACCCCACTTGAAAAAGAACTCTAAGGTAATAGCATCTGAGTCTTTTCACTAGCAGCAGCTCCTGTTAGAAGGAGTGAATGCAGCAAAGACCAATATTCTGCTCTTGTAGTAATGAGTCTTTATCCAAGATAGGGTTGATCTACTGACATGTTTGGCACTGGAGACACATCAGAGCTGAAGGACTGGGTTTTAAACTAACAGTCTGAGTTATGGTTCTATTTTATGGTATTGCTTGCTGGGAAAATGCTGCATACTGTGATATAGCACAAATGCTAAACAGTATTTAAACTGATGTGTATTAAGACTTAAAGATTTATTTGCAAAAGATAAGTAGGTTAAAATATGTGTGAAATGTTTAACTGGCAGCTGCTGGTAATCACAGCTCTGCCATCAGTTATTTTTGGTACCTGCAGAGATGTGGTATTTTGCATAGGAGGAATCTAGAGAAAGTTACAGTGTCAGCATTCATTCCTTAGCTTGACAGGTGTCGGGTTATATTCTGCAATTCATATTCCTTCTTTACTGTGAGCCCTATTGTCGAATGTCTGTAGGCTAATAAAAATAATGAAAATAGCTGCCCAGGCACTTGGAACTCCTAGCAGGTACCTAAAGCTCTTTGAAAACCCAGCCTACAGTCCATCACGGTAGGACTCCCTAGGGTAAGATTGAAGTAGGCATCACACTTGAATGACAACCCCCCCCCCAAAAAAAAAAAAAAGATTTAGTAAGAGATAAACTTCATCACTAATAAACGTAAGCAAACATTGTTTATTATAATACACAAGCCATGCTCCACCTTTTGTGTGCTGCCCGTGGAGATCGATGCTATCTGCTGAGGTGACACAAGAAAATCCTCCTTGTATATACCAGGGTAGGGCCCTGCACAAGCTTTTCAGGTTCTCAGGATGGGAGACATCTTAAAGACTAAGGAACAGAAACACTGTCCTCTTGATCCTAAACCATTGTTGAATGACTCAAGGAATGAAAAAGACCTACATTATTCCCAGTGTAATCCTGAAGATGTTTCCCTGCTGCTGGAAAAATGCATAAATATCCAGAGAGCCCTCTCTTCAGCCCTTGTTTGCATAGCTTTGGAGTGAAGACTCCAGGAAATGAATCTGTGGGAAATACAGATTATAACTAGATTCCCAGATCTTGTATTTTGCTGCAGTGAAAATCCCTCCAGACTTCACATGGCTGTCAGCAAGACATGGTGGGAAAGGGATATGAAATGCCCTGGAAAGAAGATGTCTGATGGCATATTGCAGCTAGAAGAGAAGGATGCCAATGTGTAATGGGCCAGCAGGATTTGATATTGCTGATGCACTTAGTAAGTGCTGTGTTGAGCCAGTCAGCAGGCATATTCCCAAGCTGCAGGCTGGGAGACAAATCCAAAGAACAGGGACACTGTTACAAGGAAACACTCTGCTTTGCTTCCTCTCCTGGAGGTACCATTTTGTCAGTCCTCATTAAAACAAAGCGGAGGATAGAAGTCTTACCCGTGTGTGAATGTGGAGAGCAGTAGACCATGAGGCACATGTGATCCACACTCTCCTGGGAGAACAATGTAACAGACAGGGCTACAGTATATACCCAAGTTTGAAAAAAAAATATGGTTATGTTGAAAAGACATAAGAGGGGAAGAACTTTCCAATCGTGATCTCCTGAAACTTGAAGCACCCCTACACCAGCTTCTAATATGTCCCTGCATGGTAGAATAGGGGAAAACTGAATGTGGGGAATCCAAGACTTTATGGGAGTTGAATGCCTCTGCTTTGTGTTACTTCGGGCTCCAGCAACACTTGTACAGAACACAGCTGTGAAGCAGGCTACAGTTCTGTCACCAGGATGGTGTTCACATGAGGTGGTAGGATGAGTCTTGCTCCAAAATCTCTGACTTCACTGCTGGAGGAAAGAGCAGGCAGTGGATAGGAAAAGGATGATTTGCTCTCCCCCGAGACTTCCCACCAATGGCAGAAGTCAAAATTCTGGCCCACAAAGCTGGTAATCTCTGCCCATTCTGTGCAAATCCGGTATGACTCTCAGGAGATCCTGTTTGGCTATGTGGGTGGAAGGAAGTGAGGCACTGTGGTTTGGAGGCAGAAGAGTGTTTCAGCAAGGAGATCTGTGCTGTGAGGTGAAACTTGGGGACAATGAAATCTAAAAATCTGGAGATATGGCCAGAGTGTTTAGAAAACATCTGTAGCACTTCATCATACAGCCCCTGTGAACACCATGCTGCAGGAGTGTCCTGCCTCTGGGCTGTATCAGTCTGTGAATGGGCTATCTGACATGCTGCAGTAGCACTGGGGTCTTTCCTCCCTTGCCCCAGGAGAAAACTATGCACTTTAACTCATGCACGTCCTCATAAAACCAAGGGGGTTCTTTATATGCACACGGGAAGGCAGTGGACTAATCCCCTGTCTGGGGGATAAGTATGTTAAGAATGATCACATTAGCATGTCTTCAGAATTCTAAACTGAGGCTGAGGTGTTGGTTCACATGAAATGACGGCAATGTCCTTCAAAGCCTTCAGACAGAGAAAGGTTCTTGTCCAGTTGTTGGCAGTTCCTGACTCATCAAGGTATGTATGAGGCAAGGCTTCTCACTACTTAATTTATAGTCTAGGAAATTGCAGCCAAATGGAAATCTGAAGGTGCTTTGTTTTTCACCTGACCTTCTCACAGCATGGCTTCTTGTGAAAAGAAGGAGATGGAGGTTCCTCTGAAATACAGAGCACCCACCCATGAATCAGGGCATGTGCTGTGAACTCATGTGCTGGAGCCCAGCACAGTCTCAGATGGACTTCTGAAACACCTACAGTAATTCATCAGGGAGTTCTTGCAAATACCATGCTCACCTGCCCCTACCGGAACCACAATGTCTCTGACTGCTTTGCTTCCAGTGGTAGAAGAGAGACTCCATATATAGTCCCAGCCCTCTTTTATGAGCACTGTCGCTTGGAAAGGAGAGACTCCCTGCAGCCATGATCTGGAAGGGCCCTGGCAGACAGATCTCCCTCAAAGGAAACCTCTTCTTCATCCAGTGCGTGTTCCTCTGTTGGAAAGCCTTAAACAGTCGTGCTGGAGAGCATCAGCATGAAATTAGCATGACCACTTGATGCTCTGGATATTTGCATGCTAGTAGTTAATTCCTTGGGAAGTGCAGCTCCCTAGGATAGCGGGTGAGCTTTTGGCCCATTGCCACAGGAGGCTGTGGATGCTGAAGGTTGCATGAGTTAAAAAGAAAGCTATTAGAGAAATTCACAGGAAAAAAACATCAGTAGAAATTAAATGCAAAGATCTGACTTCTAGGTCAGGACGTCCCTGATCCGCAGTTTGCAGGGGAGAGGTATGCCAGGGAAAATCCCCTGTATCTTACCTGGTTGTATGAAGTTTTCTGTGCTTCTGTGACTTGCTGTAGGTAGAAACAGGGTACTGGGCTTGGTGCAACCCATACAGCTTATGAACTCTCTGTCGTGGAGTAAGCAGTGAGCAGCCTCTGGCCTGTGGTGTTGGTTGTGCGTTCATGAAGCTTGAATGTTAACACAGAGGCTAGGGCCAGTGGGTAAGTCAGCCACGCAGCTGATTTCATTTGGATGCGACCCTGAGGCTCTGATGCAGGTGAGCTCAGCTCTAACTGTGGCTGAGTTTGTGACCAAGCCCTACAGAGACAGAGAAGAGCAAGGGCCAAACTCCTATTTCTTTTGGAGTTGCTGGTAAAGTGTAAAATAAATTTGTTTTCTCATCTACTGCTGTAATACTCATGGATAAAGGCTAAAACCTCTGCTGACTCTTTTGCTTATTAGAGGAAGTTCAAACATGGGGCATATGTACCCCAAAGGCACAGAGGCAAGGCTTCTCTGTCAAAAACATTTAAGTTTATTGCCAAATATTTTCCATCCAGTTAAAAAAGGATCACCAAATCTTCCCCATTAACTTCAACAGGGTCTATCTTTTCCCATCTCAAGATGTTCTTAGCCAGGGCTGCGAGGGTTGTTTCATCGCACCAGCTCAGGAATCCCCTGTATGGTGGGACAGAGGACCTCTGCCCAGCCTATCCACCACCCTACTGCCTCTGCCAGCCCTGCTGTAGCAGTTCTCTGTGCTTGGGGTGGTGTTGCCCAGTCTTGGGTTGCCTGTGGACAGGACCGACCTCTTGCTCTCTTTATGCAGTATGCAGCACCTAGTGCAATAGCATGTGCTCTCAGCTGGGGCTGATCTGTGCTCCTGTAATACAGAAGATTAAAACTCACAGAAGTCCAAAGGTTTGGAAATCAATGTAATGCTGAGTACACAAGAAGAGATTTGGCAATTATCATACAAATAAATCTACTCCAGCGCTTTCTGAAATAGAACATATTTTGAGAAAGAAGAGTCTCCAAACACTCATATGGCCATGTAAACGGGAGTCCACACCATCAGAGTCCACTAGGTTATTCTGGTAGCAAAGGACAATAAGCCATGGCTTTATGAATTGCTTTTTGAAATTGCTACTTTAATTGTTTTCCCTCTCTACCTAAGAATTAATTTTGAATTAGAGGAGGAAAGAAATGCCAATTCTGAGGCTGTGATGAAGTTACTGATGCTAGGAGGGGTTGCAGTGATGTAGTTAGATTTTTGGATACATAGATATTTAGATATATTTAGATTTTTAGACTGTATTTATTTAGAGCATTTGATACCGTCTTACAAAGTCTTTTATACCTGACAGTCTTCTATGCAAAACTATTTAAGATAGGCTGTATGTAAATACTAGTGATAAAAAAGATTGCAGCAAGTGAAGGAAGGTATCTCAGTCCTCATTGACAGATTAAGATTTGATTAATCAGATTAGATTAAGATCAGATTAATATCAACCTCATCTTGCTGCTGGTCTCGATCGAAAGACCTTTCCGCTCCAGGCAGTCACGTCATCTATTGTTTAGGTAAGAGAATTTGATGAGCTCCATCCCATTCCTAGTGGGCAGCAATCAGGCTCAGAATCAAGCCTGTTGATTTCCTTTATCAGTTTCATCTTCCTGTYCTGAAATTCAAGGATTACTGTACTTCTCCATGCACTAGAAAGCTCCTCTTCATTAGTCCAGAACTTGATTTAAGACTTAACACAGATTTTTCAAGGCACTATTGGCTAGGAAGGCTTCCAAATTCAGCTATCCAATTTTCATGTCTCTGAGTCCCTTCGGCTGAGACTGATTAAGAATCTTTCATATAAATCTATTTTGAACTGTTCCATACATGTAGACACATGCAGATCATCTCTGGAAGGACTTCTGCTTATATCTTGCTTTTAGTTTCTCTCTCACACATCAGTTGGAAATGCATTCTTGCATTCACTGGGGATATCTTCACTAGAATTATCTTCTACTTCTCATCTAGGTCAGCAAGGTCAGCAGTATCAGACAGCTCCAGCTCTCACAGATTTATTCACAAAATTCTCATCTGCTATTTTTGGATGGCAAAGGAATGCAAATTCTTTTCTTGCCGCATCATTTTAAAGGCTTCATCTCTGGAAAAAATATTAGTGGTGGTCACCTGCAACATTTTGGAAGGGTCGTCATTTTCATACTGTGTCATCTGCCTTTCTGTAAGCATCTCTTGAACTGCTTTGCAATCCTTTAATTCTACTAAATCACTTAGTTCTGCTGAAGGCATCTAGAGACAGAGATTCTAGTCATCAATAAAAGCAGATTCTTAAAAATGGAGTCATATAAGACTGCAGATGAAAAAGTTCCTTCAGTTTGCCTTTGTATTTTGAAGCAAGTAGTGGTTAAGCGCTATCAGAGGTGCTATCTCATAATCAGCAGCTATAACTGTTAAAGGTAGGATCTCTTAAGATAGGCCAGCCATAGACACCCTCTTTCATAGCCTGCTATTTTCCGCAGGTAATTTGATCATGCCCAACACTTTGGAAATGTTTAGCAAAAGTGCTAAAATCTTCCAGAGTGWTGAATATTTTTTGTTTTGATCATAYTCAATCAGATACATCATTCCAGCAAGCATCACCAGATCTGTATCACACCTGACTGTGAAAAGACAAAGTGAATTCCCTATGAATTTGATGTTTACCTATATCAAGTCTGAACCCAGCCTTGATATGAATGGGGAAAGGGTCTGGTCCAGCCGTATGGCTGCTCCTGTGATAAAGAGCACAGATATTTCTGCAGAACTGCGAATGGACTGGCTGAGAAGGCCTCCAAGTCTCTCCTACCCTCATTAAATCAGCCTGTACTTTACCAAATCTGTTTTCAATGTTGACTTTTTAAGTCTAGGCTGAGCTGGGAAAGTGTTGTAGGACTTAAAACAGGGAGTTGTTGGGTGGAGATGGCCCTCCATTCAAGTTCARATGTCTTGGATAAGGGACATAATCTGTGAAAATGTAGTTTGTATGGGAAGATATTTCCATGACAGATCATCTGGGAAAAGTCTGAGAGCTCCTCCTAACTGGAGCAGAGTGTGGAAAGATTAGATGAGAAGTATTGGAAGCTGGGAACTCTCTTTTCATAGATGTGGTTTTTTTTCACTATTTCAGATGAAGTCACCTGTAACAYGAGCTGAAGTAACAAAGGAAACCAGCCCAAAGCCATGGCTCTTCTCCTGTGGAAGAAGGACAAAAGTGTGGAGCATTGCATTCAGGGGCTTGTTACTTTCTCTAGAAGCTGCCSTCTCTGTGCAAGGTATAGGAAGTATCAGTTGTGTGCTCAGAAACTCGTTGCACAGTCAGTTGTTGGGGTCTGTTTGCTCATAGTGATCCTAACATGCCTCAAGAGTTATCAGTAGGGGGGCTCRCATCAAGGTGGGAGTCTTAGAAGGAGAGACGAAGCATATGGGTATTGGCGGGAGATGGTGTCAGAATTGAACCTAGGGTCTCAGTAGGTTGAATATAGGTTCCAGCCAGGGGTATTGTGGCCTTGCAAGAAAGTCAAAGCATCAAGACCAGAGAACTCCCTGGACTCTGCAGTGTTCAAGAATTTCAGGAGATTCAGCAACTGGATCATTGGAGTAGCTTTCTGAGTTCCCAAGGTTGCCTGGGTTTGTGACCSTAGGTACCATGAACATGAAATAGCTTTGGCTCCAAATTTGGGATGAGGATTAAAGATATGACTGAGTTAACTGAACAGTTTGCTATGCTGAAAGGTGCAGTCCTGCTCTTCCTTACTCCCCTCTACAGACTCTGGGTGCTGCAGTGATCCATGCTTACCAGACCCCTTGATGAACTGACTCCTCAGCCTAACATAGTCAGGAAACTTTCCTGACAACTGCTAATGGCAATGAGAAATTAGATCAGCACAGATATCTTGTGAAGCCTCACTACCGAGCATCAGTAAAGAACCTGTTTGTTTCCTCGCCATCCATCCTGCAAGTCTTTTTTTCCCTGCCACAGCCTGGTCTCCCCTTAATTTGTTTTTTGAGATGTGGGACAATGAGCGAGGCAAATGCAGCCAACAGCAGCTTTAACAGGGTTTGCACCTTCTGCAACACCTCCCTGAGTTTAACAGAAAAAATAGTGAAAGAAAAATGCKTATTATCTTTGAGCCTGTTGGATTTGAGGTCTTGGGGAAGAKCTAATGTCAGAGGTGTCTGTCCTCTCCATGGGCTGGCACAGGCCACTGCTTTCTTTCTAAGCTTATTTTTGTTGTGCTGCTTCCTAGGGAGTACAGCCTCATAAAAAACTTTCTGCTGCTTCCGCAATATGGACCAGGCAAGGTTGGTGCATTCCCCATCTTTCTTGATACAGAACTGGGACACCACCAGGTGTTCCTGGGTCCACAGTGTCCGTAGAAACAAAGTCGCCCATCAAGACCTGTTCACAGGTAAGTGTTACTTCCTTGCTCATCCTAAGAAAACTCAYTTGCTCAGCTGTAAACATAGCAGCTCCCACAGTTCTTCCTACTACATGCTGCAGCCTTTGATAGCTTTTTCTGTCTCTTTGCTCTTGGAACTGGCCTCTGAGACAGAAATCTCCCAAATCGTTATCAGAACTGCCCCCTTTTTTGGAACATTCTTTCCACCTTGCTGCTGTTGATATGAGACCTCCCTCCCAATATGCTAGACCTTTTCTAGGAGCTGGGTCAAGACTGGGATGATGCTTGCCAGCAGGAGAACCACGAATTAGGTTCCACTGCAGGAGAACAACTCATCTGAGGAATAGGCCTGTAGCCCTGTGAGCCTGCATGGGGCAGGCGCATAGCTCTGCAAGCCCACAAGGGGCAGGTCCACAATCTTGCAAGCCTACAAGGGCTATGCCCATAGCCCTGCAAGCTCACATGCCAGGCTTGGTTGGGCAGGCAGTTGCAGGCTGCCATCAGTGACTGAATCTGGGAGATGAAGTAAGGTTCTTTTCCCACTTGGGTGGATGGTCTAAGCAAGGGCACTGCCTTGGCTTTATGCTCTATCTGTGCTGCAAATTAGGGGATAGGTTAACACTCATGAGCAGTCAGACCTGGCACTTTTCATCAACTTGAGATTGTTTTTTTTTTTTAAATTGTTGTTAATTACACTCTCAAACCAGAAGGCACAGCCTCAAGTTACAACATGCCAGCTCTTCAATCAGCACTTCACAAAACAAGCACCATTCGTTACTGCATCCTGTGTCAGCTCATTAGGAGTCTTCATTACAAAGTGTGCTTGTCTGTTATGCATGAAGTCCTGGAGTAGGAAGACTTGGTAGTAAAAGAAGGGATAAGGCAAGGATTTTGTAGTTAGGTCTCAAACCATATACAGCCAATTTACACAAGGAAGACCTTGTAATGAAGGTGCAGTCAGTGATGAGCAGAAGAGATGGCCCAGCAGCTGTCTCCAGAAGTGATGTAGGTGTGTCAAATGGGATGAGGTTTTGTCATTGTCTCATCTGCATCCTTAGACTAGGATGGCACTTGTGTTTGAAGTATGTTAAATAGGAGTGTATATGCACTAAGCTTTTTGAGCTTGGATACAGTCAGGTTGGCATTCCTTTCACATCAGGCAAAATGCTCCTGGTTAGGTTGCCCTTTACTTTGAAACCACCTTTCTAACTTCCAACAGGTACAAGGGAAATCAGACCATCCTTTAAAATCAAGGACGGTGCCTGCCAAAAAAAAAAAAAAAAAAATCTGAGAATGCTCTTAGCTCTTAAGATGCAGGGATATAAATAATTCTTGGAAAAAGTTTTCTTGGGTGACACTGATGAGTGTGATCTTCTAGATGCTTCCAGTCATGACCCAGGGTTGAGAGGAGATGGTCTACAACACTGCTAAGGGTTCTGTGGGACTGCCACGAACGGCTGCAATCATGGAGGTGGTTTATCAAGCCAACTGCTGCTCCATGGCACTGTGCATCAGTGCCTGTTGCTGTGATCCACACTGGCAAACTCACTTGTGAAAGGAGCCCAAAGAGGAAGCTGGGAAGTTGAGAATGTGCTGACTTTGAGGCTCAGGTCTGCCAGCTGTTTCCCTGGATGAGGATTTGGCTCAGTGTTGGGGGCCAAGCAGCACTAATAGCATCTTCTCGGTCAGAATTGGACCAAACTCCAATCAAACAGGGAGAAATTAATCTGACAATTATCTTTGTAATAGATAGAAGGTTGCTGAAAGTTGCTGGCTTAACAGTTGTGGAGACTGAAATTCTTTGTTTATCTAAATCTACATTTATCTCTAGCACAAACAGCCCCAGTGGAAACTTCTCTGACATAGTTGTAACATGTCTCTTAACTTCTGCCACTGGAAAGACGACTGGATGCAAAATGTCAGTATTTCAATTAGCGTTGTTATTCCTTGTTTGCACACAGCATGATGATTAGATGTATAGTTGGTGTCTCAGTCCTTAAAAAGCAACACACTGGAAAACTGTTGTCCATGAGGCTGCCCTTCCTCCATAGAGTAATTGTTTTTTATGAGCTTATAGAGGACTGGGAAGTGAAAGACTTTTGGTGATATTTACAGCTCATTTTTCTAATAAGCCACTGTTTCACAGCTGATTTAGAACTGCATGGAAAGAGTTTAAGAGCCCTTTTGTTCTCCTGCATGGAGAAGAGATCTAAAATAGGAATATTGCAATGGGCGTGAGGGATACTCATGACACGATGACTTGTCTTTGCAGCAGCCCTTTGCCACCTGCCAAGGCAGAATGGTGAACTGTACCGCATGTGAGGGTTCTTGTTGGCTGGAAATAACAAAGTCATCACTGTTAGGAATCAGTTACGCCAAAAAGCACACTAGCATTCTCTAGTTTGCTTCTACTTGCCATGAGACCTCTGTATCTCTTGGGTTTCAGAACATCCTGCTTTGAGACCACCAGGCTAGGCAGTAGTGCCTTRTTACTATTCCATTCATAGTCTTTTCAACTCTGTGGCAGCTGCGTGGAGCTGAATCATGGATATTTGTGTGCAGGGGACTAATCTGAGACTACTCAGCTTGTTTCACTGGTTAGCAGAAATGAGAGGACATGGGCATGCCAGTGAACAGGCTTTTCTAAGCATAAGTTTTATGGGTACAACTGCATAAAACTTTGGGGAAGCTTGTTACCAAAGTCAGAGCACAGTGGAACCGTACCTGTACTTTATTCCTCTATAAATTGGCAGTAATGTACTCCAAGAAGTGCTTTAAAATGTAACCTGTCAAGGCTCAGAAAGTATTTCAGATCCCCTGTGAATATTAAGCTTATGCTTAAAGTTCAGTACCTGTGTAAATGCTTTCATGGGTCAGGACCAGCACTCAGAGCTGTGATTGCAGGCTCAGACAGCTGTTTGCTGTGCTGCTGCTCAGCCAGAGTCMTTGTGAGGAGATGTTTCCACCCCAAAAGCCCACATCTGGCTGACACTTTGCATCCAGGGTGCTCTTGGTCAAGAAGGGAAAATATTTTTCCTTCCTTATTCAGAGCATGCCTCAAGCGTTTTGGCTTGGGAGCTCAGCTCATACCACAGTTCTGCTGCCAGACATGGGCCTATCATGCTTTATTTTCTGTTCATCATGCAAAAAAAAAAAAAATKTATTTGCATTTCTCAGCAGACATTTCCTCTGCAGTATCTCCTTCTTGGTCCTAGAGTATTTTTCCCCTACTGACTCATATGCTTTGCTTTGTGCGCTTGCGTTTTGCCAAATCGGAAGTGTGAGAAATATGCTGGTTTGGAGAAGGTCTGATGAGGCCCTGCTAATCCAGGCCCAAAGGTTAGTGATAATGCAGGCCTTTGCAGGATGCTCTACAGGCTGAACATAAGCGTGTCTCTGAGAGCTTCTGGGCAGCCCAGCTGGTGAATTGAGAGCCAATCTTCAAACTGCATGAAGAGGCTATATGAAGAGCATCTGAGTCTACTTTCATTTGCATTACACCACAGGTTGATGTGGGCTCATACAACAGCAACCAAGAGCAAGCTTCAGCTTGCCGTCACTTGGCAACATGGCCCGACCCCACCAAACAGAAGGGAAACAGCGATGATGGCATCCTGCTGGTCAAGGCAGCTGACGAACCCACTGCGAGTGGCTCTGGCATGCAAGGAGGACACAATGCGCAGCAGCACCTCAGGGGACAGAGGTGCACAAAAGTGCTGCCCCACTACCAGTCTGCCAGAGCTGTCTGACCCCTCTTTCTGCCTTGTAAYTTGGAGCCTACCAGGTGCTCCGGGGTGCATATGCAAAGTCGCAGGTGACTTGAATCGTCAGGCTGAGTGCAGACACCAGTCAGTGGGGTGCAATAAGAGCTAGGAAGGCTGGTGGCTTTACGCTGCAGTGGGAGAGTGTATGGTAATGAACTCCAGCTAACTGCTCAGGGAAACCACAGGCAAATACAAGTGGGAGAGAAATRGCCAGCAGGGACTGAGGGTGGGAGAAACAGAAGAGAAGAATAACTGTCCTCGAAGAGGAGTTTGTGGTAACGGAAAAGTACCACAGCTGTTTGATTCTCTGGCTTTTCTTAGGATGTCAGGGGTTCCCCAACTCAACAAAATTRCAGGGTTGAGATGCTGCTCATTGAGGCATGGGAGATATCATGTTGCGTTTGCCAGGCAGCTCGGGTGGGGGTGCGTGTGTCCTCCCTGTCACCATGCYCTGCAGGTAGGGAGCCTGCAGAGCTGTTGAGAACTCTTTGATGTGCATATGGGGTTGCATCTCCCTGCTGAGGCACCTCCCCTAACAGTCAGCAGAGTTCCCAGGACAACTAAGAAGTCAGATTGCTGCAGTGCAAACTCTGGGTACTTTACGTACTTTGCTTTTCCCTGCTCTGTGCAGGCCAGCATGCTCGGTTTGCTTTGCTGCTTTATGCACATTAGCTGCATCTTAAACTAGCATGCAGTCTCAGGCTGGTTTTTGTTAAAACGATTCATGAAGTAGCATGGGTAGTTTTCAGCAAATTAATTATGCCGGAGCAGCAAGTTATTGCCTGTCGGCCTCGCCGCAGTATCTGATTGCACGGCCGCCCTTTGCCCATGCATGGGGGGGATGAAAGCTGCTGGCTGTGCTGCTCTGCGGGAAGGGGAGTTTTGTCTCGGAGCTGCTCCTGSCCCCCCTGCCCCGCTTCCTCTTCCTCGGCGCGGCAAAACAGCCTTTGCAGCGCACTTTTTTTTTCTTTCTTTCTTTTTTGTTTTCCCTCCCCTCTGACACTTGGAGTAGCTAATCGGATAGCAAAACGCTCACCGCAGGGGTGGGATTACTTCATGCTCTTGCAATGCTGTTTTGCTGCTCCATCGCAGCAGCTCGGCGTGAAAAGCAGCTGCTGGGAAATGCGCCCTCGCCGCCGCTCCGAGCGCCCGGGGAGGGCGCCCGGGGAGCGCGCCCGGCGGAGCCTCCGCGCCGCGGCCCGCTGTAAGTGCGCACCGCGAGCAGCCGCGGTCTTCGCGTGCCTGTAGCCTTCGGGGAGGAGGGAGGGAATCCTGCTTCCTGCAGCGCTGGCTTATCGCAGCGTGGAGGAGCGTTTTGTTCCCCTTTAGATTTGTCTCTCCCCCCCCCCTTTTTTTCCTGCTTTTTTTCTTTCAGTTCGAGTTGCTCTTCCGCAGGTGTTGGCTGGGAAAGGGGGGGATAAGGTGGATAAGGCAAGTGCTTCCGTAGGTGACATTGAAATTCAGCTGGCCAAACCAACAAAAATGGCTTTCCTAAAAAATATAGTATGTCTAGATACTGGAAAGTTTACTACTAAAGACAGACAAGAAGTTATGCATCTTAAAAAAGAAAAAAGAAAAGAAAGAAAGAAAGAAAAAGAAAAGACTAAGGAGGAGGGTCCTGGACACTCATCCCTCTAGGCAGGAAGCCAGCAGGATGCTTAAACCTGGGTCTGCTTCCAAGAGGAGGAGAACAGTGTCGGGGATTGCTGCTCGGGTGAGGTGGATGCTTGCATGCCCTGCGGAAAAGGCTCTGCAGAAGGATGGTTTGTGTCTCCTGCTTCGCGTCCTGCCAGCCTCCTGAAGGCAAGTTCAGCTTTCCCGCGTATCCCCCTGCTATAGGCGGAGGTGAGCTGCAAATAGTGATGCTCCCGAGGAGTTCACGCAGCCTTTTCCTTACAGATGTGTTTTTTTTTTTTTCTTGCTCTCAACTAGCAGTTACAGAAGTGAAGTAGGGAGGAAACTATTAGTCTTCCTTCTTCATTGCAAATGTTTTAACTGTCAGAGACTAACCCTAGAAATAATTAAACCCAAGAAATATGGCTTTGTATTATCTGAAACGTGGGCTTCCCCTGATGGATGCTCTGGGATGTGGCTGTTCTGCTTTACGTGCCTGAATTAATTTTATTGCTGTACTGAGGACTCCTGTGTGGTCCATGGAGGTCTTCCTGCATTTTGAGGTGTTTGGGACTTGKCAGCTTCTTCTGGGCTCCAAAAGGCAGCACTGTTCGGTAAGAACTGTATTATTGCAGCCTGTCCCTGTGGAACTGAAGGTTGTCCTTTTTTGCAGCTTTTGCCTCAACATACCAAAGATGATTTTGGTTGATTTTTTTTWATTATTTTTATTTTTTAAAAAATTGATGTTGCTTCTCTGCTGAAGTTATGAAAACGTGATAGTTGCATGAATAAGCTTCTGCCCTTCTGGTAAAGCAAAAATTCAGATCTGTTTTGATGCAAACAGAAATCATTTAAATGCTTCCCAGACTTGGGGAACCTGCAGCTTGGTTGTGCGGCACACTTGGAGCAGTGTTTGTCTTGGACTGTCTTCTCCAATGCAGTTAGAAGGGGCTGGCAGGACAGGGAAGGCAAAGATTTTTCTTGAGATAGTTCCACGTTGCAGAAGAGCCAGAGCCTCTCCAAAGAAAGTGATGCAATCTTAGGGCATCTTCCTGGAGAACRATGTCTTTCCGGGTGAGGCATCTCCTGTCCTGTGCGGTGCAAAGAATAATGATTTTTCTCAAATTGAGATGTGCTAGTTGACATCTGCTGGGATGTTACTGGGGAGCAAGTTGTACTTTCTTTATTCATTCATGTGAAAGCTTATGTAATTTAATATATCCTGCATTCCTATATGATAATTAAATCCACAGTCAGAAGACAGCAGGATGCTATCCTTGGTACGGCAGTCATTAGGGCAATGGGCGTTTTAATTATCATCCCTTTACCTCCAGTGATTTATAACTGGAGAGGAAATAACTTTTTTTTATCTTTAAGGATTTAACTTCAAAGAGGGCAAACAGTTGTCATTTATGGAGTGTTCAGCCACTGTAATTCTCTTTTATAGCTCTCCACTTTGCAGCATCRTTAATGCTATGAATTAGCATTATGAATTATATGGAGCACTGCAGAGGACTGGACTGGCAGCCCCCACTCTGCTCCAAATGGGAAAAGAGAGCACATGTCCTAGAGCCACCAGGAAAGGGGCTGGGAAAACTGGGGCAGCATTTGTAAATGTAACTGCAGGGTCTGCTGCAGGGAGCTAAGCCAAAATGTAACCGAGAGGTCCCGGCCATGCCAGCTTCCAGTGATGGGAGCTGCGGAGGGAATTGGGATGCTGTGCAGGGCACGTGGCAGTTGGCTCTCCTCTGGCTCTGTCGTGACCTTGGGGACACACCTGGAGCAACTGTTGGTGGCAAGGGTGGTTCTGTGCTTGTGCATCCTCTTATCTCTCCTAGGAGGAGAAATACGTGTTGGCTGGTTCACCAGCGTCGAGATGAGCTCAGCATGCTGCGGCAGGAAAAGCCAGGGTGGCTCTGAGCTTGAGGATGTTGTTTGTCCACCATTCTTGCCTTTCCATTTCAATTTGTTCCAAAGCTCTCCCTGTTTTAATGTGAGATGTTAAAGGTCATCTTTATGGTGATGTCCAGCAGGTGAATGATGCTGCGTCCTGCTCAGGCCGTGTAAAATGTCACGGCCTTTCTGCTGGAGGGCTGCCGCTCAGAGAGCAGRATGGGATGAGCGGCTGCTCCTGCAGCTCCCGGCCCTGGGCATGCCCACGATCCTGCTGTGCCAAGGCGGCTGGCACCTTCTCAAATTGCTGTGCCTGTTTGCTCAGTGAATGCTGTCAGATCGTCCCGCTATTTTATGTGGTCATCTCAAAGTGAAACAGTTATCTGTCATGTTGGATCAGAGTGGGAATACATGGGCCAAGCGGTGCTCTCCTGAGAGCCAGGGCACTGCTTGGTTTGGAGGATATATATGTATTTTTTAAAAAAAAAACAACCAACCAACCAAAAAAAACATTTAGCTGGAGGATGGGGAAGAGCAGAGGTGAGGAARAGTAGTGCCATGCTAGAGCAGAGATGCAGTGGGGTGGCTGTGGCACTAAAGTGGCTCAAGGCAGAGAAGCAACACGGAACGGGCGAAACCAGTTCCTGGGCAGAGCTGGGAGAAGAAACTCCCCAGTAGTTTTTAGGTAGTGCCACTTGACTCCCTTGCTGTTCCTCTTCCTTCTTGCAAAGAAGAAAAGGCTGGCAACACAGGCAAGTGCAGGAATGCTGTTCAAGCAGCGCTCTATGCTGTCGTGGAGAGCAGGGAACGGGATGCGGCTGGCTGGGACCTTCCTCTGGGTGACCTCGCTCTAGGATGATGACTGTACAGGCCTCCTTCTCTGGGGAGCAAGGATCTGCTCTGCTGAGTTCCCTCACCATGGGTAGTAAGGGACCATAGCACAAATGGTTTTGCTGTGGTTGGGTCCAGTTTGGAGGGATGGCTGACACTGGGAGTGCAGAGCCAGCTGCTGGGGCAGGAAGAACTGAGCAGAGGATCCATTATTTTTAGGATGCTTCTGGGCTGAACATGCTTGCTTTGTTGGCAGAGCTGCTCCTGGTCTGGACTCTTTCTCCTTTCTGCACTGGGAGCCTTTCAAATGTGTGAGCTGGGGCTGGAGCCACGCGGGGAGAGCCAGGCACGGCTCTCATAGCGCTGCCAGTGCAGTCCTGAGGGGCACGTGAGAATTGCCTGCTATTCCGATCTGGCACATCTTGCTCTGGGATGGTGTCTTTTCCAGTCACTGGTTAGAGAACCCAGGCTGTTAAAACCTTGACTAAAATGTACTTTTGGGGATAAATTGATAGCTGCTTTATTTTGACCTTTGAAAGCTTTTTATGTGTTAGCTACAAGTAGGAACTGAGATTTTTTTTTTCTCATGCCAAGAAACTGTGAATTCTAGTTCTGATGCAAAATGACCTACATGCCTTTTTTCATATTAAATATGCTCTGCTGGACATCTAGAAAAAAATCTTGGGTCCCAGGTCTAATTCCTCTGCTGCAGATAGTCTGTCAACATGATAGCAGAGCTGAAAAGGAAAWCTTAGGAAATTTAAGTGAAGTTGTTTTCCTCTGATGACTGTGAAGGTCACAGAGACACCAATGCACAAGGGCTTCCAGACTTGAAGGGAGAACAGGAGAGCTTTGGGCTGCAGGCAGTGGCTACATAAAGCTACCTTCTTCCTAAGAACTTGTCTCCATTGCCTGTTTTTCTCCCCAGCTGTGGTGGGTTCCAGAGCAGCCCTGACTAATAAATACCCTGTGGTCTGCTTGCAGAGTCACTGCCATGCCTGGTATTTTAGGGGATGATGATTTAGATGTATATGGTATAAACCTCTGACTTTGCTCTGTTTTTCTTTTTTTGTTTTTATTTTTGGTGTGTTATTTACAGAACATACCTGGGGACAGCATTGCCTGAAGGCCTATAGTGCTTGTGTGGTGGAGTAGACTCAGTTGTGGCAGAAGAAGAGTCAGCCTTTTAGACCATCTGAAGTGACACCAGAAGAGCTGCCCACCTATGTGAGAAGGCAGGCGGTAAGAGTCTGGCAGGACAACTGCCTGTCCTGTATTTTTCATTTTGTGCAGTGCCAAGAGTGTGCAAATAATAGGAGACTGAAGAAGTCCCTCTGAGCTGTTCATTCTGCTGCTTTTRCTTGTGATGTCCCCTTTCTTTGCTGTATTGGTATGTCATTAAAATTGGGAGAGTGCAGTTGCCCTCTGGCTGTGCTCCTCCAGCTTCTTAGATTAGGCCTTTTCTTTACTTTTTTACTCTCTAAACATCCCTTTTTTTAGCAGTTGAGTACAGAAGGCAATGKAGATGAAGGTCTTCCTCAAAATGCATTGATTGGCTCATAAGCTCAGTGTTTCTTTACTGCATTAAACCATAATATTTAAACCATAAATTAGATTTGGTTGGGTACTGTAAGGCTCTTGTTCCCTCCCCCACCCCACACCTTCTTACCCCCCCTTAAAAAAAAATCAGATAGAGGTGCTCAATCTCGCCTCCTAGCTGCAATCCAGCAATGCCACAGGTGTTTGCAGATCCATCTAGGAGAGAGTGAGCTCCAAGTGTGCCCATAATCTGTGGGAGCACAAACAGGCCAGTCATCCCCATCTTTTGGGCAGGCTTTTTCCCATCTCTGAAATGGGAGAACTGTTTTTTCCCAGGCCTCCAAGAGCAGTTATAAGACTTTGTTCATTAAGGGTTCGTGGAGGGCTTTTGGCTGCAGGGTAGGGGTAAAAGGCAGAGGGGTTTATCAGTGGCATCAAGGGGTCTTTTTGTCCTGGCTCTCACAAGCATAGACAAAAACCTCATTTTGGTCTTAAGCGTCAGCCGTGTTGTGACAGTGCTGTAGGTGTTGTTATGCATCCTCCATCCTAATGAGCAGATGACTCAGACTGATGCCAGATGGGTTAAATTGGGCACTGGCTCCAGGTGATGTGAAGGAGCAAAATCTGATGCAACAACCTGTTTACTAAATTCGCTTCCCAGGAAGGTCCTGGAGYCCCCTCTGTGTAGGGAGCTGAGGTGAACAGTAGGATTGATGTCCCAGTCTTTACAGCGTGTCCCTCAGCTTTGTGCTCAGAAACTTTGCAGACTCCTATTTTTTACATGTGAAAAGAGATGACCCCTGCATGGGGAAGGCAGCTCTGCACACCAGTACCTYGAGCTATCGTTTCTGGCTGGACTGTGTCATGCTTGCCCTGTGCTTGCTTATGGCATCAGGGGTTGATTGCTTCCCAGGGAAAACAGCTCTAGATATGCAGAAGCTGGTTTCCTCATATGCAAAATGGGTTTCTAGGAGTGGCCTGAGCTCCTTTATAAGTAAAATAGTTTTGAAACCTAATGAAAGACAGGACTGTATAAGAGCAAAATATTGCCAGTGAGTTACTAGCATTCTCATGAACAAGGTCATATTGTTGTTTTCTGACAAGAGTAGTTTGCTTTGCTCATCTAATGCTTCCCAGGCAGARGAGTGGAGGGAGAGCAGCAGATTGCTAATGCTTTTTGTTCCTTCTCATTTTTCTGCTAGTGTTTTCTTGTAGCTCAGTTCAGATATATTTTCCCCTGAACCTGTGAGAACGGATATTGGGTAATGTCTCCTTTTGGAGAAGTGCTAGGTTTATTGGGACTGAGGCAATTCTTGGGCTGCAGTCCCTGTACCTTASAGTTTGCCTGTCTAACTGGCAATAGCAGTGAAATATCACTTGTCCAAAGTATGCAGGAAGGTTGCCGGATGTTCTGCTTCATCCATGCTCCCCCCTGCCYGTGCTGAGGTATTCATACATGACTATCTAATAGACTCTTCCCTAAATAAAAAACAGTGGGAAGAAATGCTTGAATACCAGCTCATTGTGTAGCCAGCACTGTGTATGTTTAGCATGCAAATCCAGCCACGGAGATTTGACTGCTSTTTGGACATGCTCCTCTGATCCTTTGCATCATGAGAGGTCAGGAGGAACAGAATGAGGCTGTGATCACAGAACAGACTTAAATTTTAGTAGCTGGTTTGGGGCAAAATTTTGGAGCCTGTGTCCAACTTCCTTTGCTAGGGGGAGGAATGATGTATCTGGCCTTACTTGCGAAGCATCACGTTGCTGCTGCAGATGTGCAGTGATTGTAGGCTGAGTAGAAGCTACTTAGACAGCAGTTGCTTTCAGACACTTCTTTGGGCTGGAACACGAACTGAGATGTCATTTCATCATGCAGGTCTTAATGACACTAAATCTGTCAAGTAGATGCATTTACCTTAAACAGTGTTGAACTCTTGTGTGGATACTTGCGATGTGATGTAGCAGGCCTGTATGGGAGCTCTTGCTGATTTGCCTGCCTCYCCCGAGGGTAAGGGTTGGGCAGCCCGCTGAGCTAAGCTGACCGGGCTGCCATCCTCAGTGGCTGTCCTGCTGCTTCCTGGYCCCTTGTTCTGATTCTCTTGTGACAAATCTGTTCAAAGAGCTGAATAGACAAAAAGGCATTGATTGGTGTTGTAAGGTGACTTTTCAGATGGTTTAGCTCCTAACACTGGTGTGGACACAGGAAAGGGGTAGGTGCTTACTGCTGGCATGGGGTGGAGATGCAAGCTGTAGCCTGGTAGGTTCAGCTGGACTGAAAAACTGCACTTTGTGGGTCCTCATCTGTGCAATGATGCTTTTGACACCCACTGGTGTCAAAAACTGTGTTCCAGCAGCTTATGCTACTACCTCTTCCTTGCAGGTATTTTAAATCTCCTGGTGCAACTAAAACAACTTACTCAGTTGAGTAGATGAAACTATGCTGCCTTAAAGGTGCTTATATTGCTTACAACTGTTAAATACGAAAAAGGAAACTTCTTAAATCTTGTTCTGTGGCCTAGGCTCTGAATGAACAAATCGTCATACGCGCACAATTCTTGCTTGCTCAAATAAATATAGAGATCTAAAATCCATTTGTTACTTCTGTGTTAGTAATCCAGCAATTAAGATCAGATATCCTGAACTGCAAATGCCTCTCTGAACACTGTCTCATCTTACAAGCAAGCATGGAGTGCATGTATATTATAGCCCTGGGAGATTSTGCTGTGTTGCACTTAAATATGACACTGCTATGAAGGAATACTCATTCACCGATGGATCTGCCCTTCTCTTTCCTGTCTCGAGCAGTTCAAGGATCAGGTACTGTGGAGAAACAGTAAGGGCTGGACAGGAGCAGAGCTGTGCTAATAAGGTTTATGCCTCAGGTCTCTGTGTAGTCTCTTCATTAAAAGGCAACTTGGCCTTTGCAGTGTGAAGCTCGTGACCCTTTCTGAAATGCTTTCTGCTGAATAACCTTGATGCCCGTGGAACTGTTTAGTCTTCTGAATGCTGCTGCTTTTGCACYTTTGCTGAATGCTGTAAAGGGGCTGATTCATGAATGGGGACTGCTGATGCTGGGATATCTGAAGCACCCCACCATCCCCACCCCCATCATGCTCCTTTGCAGTTGTGGAGATAGTCAAGGTGGGCTCAAATGATTCAGCAGTGGCTGCTGCTCAAAAGGCATCTGGTGCAGCTCTCTTCCTGGGGCAGCTATGAGCTACCTCAGCTCACTGAGCCAGCAGCAAAGAGCGCATCATTCAAGCCACAGTGGATGGTCTGGGCCTTGAGGGAGACGGGTTCACCTCTCCCAGACAGTGAGCTGCTAGGTCACAGAATCTCAGAACTGCTGAAATTGGAGAGAGACCTCTGGAAATCCCCTAGTCCATCCTCCTTGCCAAGAGTAAGATCAGCTAGAGCAGGTTGCTCAGAACCATGTCCAGCTGGGTTTTGAGTACCTCCAAGAATGGAGACTTCACAACTTCTAATTATTTTCGTGTGTCTAAAAGGAATTAAGGAATTTCTGGTGTTTCAGGTTGTGCCCTATTCTTCTTAACCTGTCACTGGCCCTGTTTTTACAATTTCCTATTGGGTATTTATACACACTGTAATAAGATTCCCTCTGAGCTTTCTCTTCTTGGGGCTAAACAATCCCAACTCTCTCAGTGTTTCTTCATAAAGCAGATTCTCCAGTCTCAATCTTTGTGGCCCTTCGCTGGACTCTTACCAGTAAATCTATGTCTTTCATCTACTGGAGAGCCCAGCACTGGACACAGCACTCCAGGTGTGGCCTCACCAGGGCTGTGTAGAGGTGAAGGACCACCTTCCTCAACCAGCTGGCAGTGCTCTGCCCAGTGCAGCTCAGGATACCATTGGCCTCCTTTGCCACAATGGCATATTGCTGGCTCCYGGTCAGCTTGTCCCCCAGGATCCCCAGGTCCTCTTCTGCAGAGCTGCATTCTGGCTGGTTGACCCCCAGCTTGCACTGGTGCAGGGAGTTATTCCTCCACAGATTTGCGCTTCCCTTTGCTGAACTTCATGAGACTCCTGTCTGCTCAACTCTCCAGCCTGTTGACGTCCCTCTGAATGGCAACACAACTGTTTCAGACAAAGTTAGTGTCTTTATGTTCCTTCTGGGTCACATATTCTTGCTTTCATCTCTCTTGTACGCTTCTCTTCCTGTGTTTGAGTTTAGTCAGGAGCTCCTTGTTCATCCACGCAGGCCTTCTGCTGCTGTTGCTTGGCTTCCTGCTCATTGGGATGGTCTGTTCTTGGGCTTGGAGGAAGTAATTCTTGACAATCAACCAGTTCTTCTGGACCTCGAGTACCTCTGGGGTTGTATCCTGTGGGATTCTTCCAGGCAGGTCCCTGCACATGCCAAAGTCTGCTCTCCTGAAGTATAYAGGGTTGTGATCCTGACTTCTGTCCTGCTACCTTCTCTCAGGATCCTGAATTCCATCATCTCAGGGTCACTGCAACTAAGGATGCTGGCATATGCATCTCTGACCACTTCTTCCTTGTTTGTAAGTATGAAGTCCAGCAGAGCATCTCATCTCATCAACTTCTCATTGCTGTGTTGGGAGGTTGCCATCAATGCACTCCAGAAACCTCCTGGATTCCTTGTGCCCTGCTGTGTTGTCTCCCCAATGCAAATTGGGATGAATAAAGACCTCCATGAGGATGAGGGCTTGCGAATGTGAGGCTTCCTCCARTTGTCTGAAAAAGGCCTCATCTACTTCTCTCCGATCAGGCAGTCTGTAGCAGGCACCCATCACGACATCGTCCATGTTGATCCACCTGCTAATMCTGGTCCATCAGCTCTCAGCTGGYTCATCACCCATCCCATGGCAAAGCGYTGTGTGTTCCCACTGTGCTTACACACCGAGGATGACTCTCCACCTTGTCCTTCTAACCTGTCCTTCCTAAGGACCCTGGATCCAGCTCTCTTGGCACCTGAGCTATCCAACCACATCTCYGTGAAGGTGGCAAGAGGATGCAGCATCTCCTTGTAGCATCCTGGGCTCTGGGCTGTGGCAGCCTGCAGATCAGGGCAGAGGCCGGGGATGCAGCCAGAGCCAATCAGTTTTGAATTTCCCACATTTTAATTCCCTCAAACGTGCCCTAATTCTTGTGTAGTGAAACAAGGAAAGCTCTGYATGGAAAAGCCTCTTTAGACTTTTATTTTGGCAAATCTAAAAATATACTTCCCTTGCTGAGGCTTGTGTGTGGTAGCTATAGCAACGTGGCTCACGGTAGCAAGGTTAAACACAATTGCACCAGTTCAGGGAAAATAGGCTTATAAATCCCCAAATTTGTAAGAAAAGAGCAAAGCACAGTATGCATAATACTGTGGTCTGCAGGCCACCTTATGTTGACTTTTAAACTGTTCCCCTTCCCCTAGTAAAGAGCATCCCCAACGTGGGTTAATGAACCCTTCTCTTTCTATAGAGCATCGTGTATCACTTTGAGCACGCTCAGCCCTGCCTTGTTGCTCAACATGAGGCAGGAGCACTAGGTACCAGCACGTGCAGCTCCAAAGCCAACAGCAAAGCCAAATTATGTAAAAGGGAGTGAAAAGTGTCTTATTGAGAGTAAAATGYGTCGGCTCAATGAGCAGCATGGCTAAAACTTGGAAAGAGTTTTGGGGATAAAAGTTCCATCAGTGGAGCAATGTTGGCCTGYAGCGTCGCCCTGAAGAAGCAGGGCCGATGCATTTTGAAACTGAGGCAAAGCTCCTTCGAATCAGTAGAAGTGATAGATTAGGTTTGCTCTGAGGAAACRCTCCTGTTAAAACCTACCAGATGAGCCTGAAAGCTGAGGGTTAATTTTACAGTTGCTGTAATTTTCTGTGCTGAGCACTGGCTAGGGTGAGAGGAAGCCTCAGAAACATGCCACCAACTGGCTTCATGTCCTTGGATGTGTGCAGGGTCTGGTTTTCAGTATGGAAGGAGTTTGGCAAAGGGATGGTGTGTTGTGGAGACCTTGACTTCAGGTTAAGCCTTTGGAGTCTCTTTTAACTTGTGTATAAAAAAAAAACTAATTACACAAAGTAGATGATTCCTGCTCCAAAGGATAACTGAAAGGACATGTGAGTGTGCATGCAGGTATAGGGTATGGACTACAGCACCAGTGTATGAGGCTGTCTGTGCACAGCTTTGTCTGTAACAGGAGGACTTTAGGCCTTGAAAAGGATTTTTGGAAAGCAGAATGAAACTCAAGCTTTTTTATTTAAGGAAGTTCCAAACTTTCTTCCATGCAAGTCATAACATCACTTTACCATCTATTTTTACCCCGGCATGTTTGAATCAGTCATGTTGCTCTTTAGCAGGTACCCACTTCTGTTAAAGTGAAGTGAAAGGCCTATTTATCTTAAATAGCCTTACGGCCTTGTGCTGGCTGCTCTTCCTGGCATACTGGGTATTTATCATTTGCAGCAGCATTTTCCTCTAAAACTGCATCCTCAAACATGTTACGGAGTGAAGCAATGCAATCATGAAGGAGAAGAAGGTGCTTTCAGAGGAGCTCTGCATGTCTGTGGGAGATGATGGTACGAAGTGCTGGCAGGGCAGCAGAAGGAAGGAAAGCCTTCAGCTTGGGCAGAAGTGCTGGACTTTGCAGAGGGCTGAGCACCAGGGATAGTACTTAAGAGAGTCTAGCTGGCTAGAARCTTTTCCTAGAGCACATTGAGAGATTCTTTTTGCAGAAACCTGGAAATAATTTTAATTTAAGCACCATTTTGTTACGTCTCAAAGAAAAAAAGGAAGTATTCAGAGTGTCTTTTTCAAAATGTTCCCAAGTTTCTGCTGTGAGGTTGCAGGTGTTTTACCTCCTCAGGTCATCTTGCTTCACAGCCCAGCTGTACTGTTTGATGTTTGTCAGGTGCTGGGAATGGCAGGGGCTCAGGTGCACCAGCTTGAGGCACATTTGCCCTGGGAACAGAATTTCTAATAGTGATGAGGTTGACTGCTAGCCCCTGGGCTTGAACCTGACAGAGGCTGGGACATGGGGCCCTGGGGTTGACTTTTCCTTTGCTTGTGCTCCCCAAAGCCAGGGCTGCTGAGCTATAGTCTGCATCTGTCCCACCAAGCCCAAAGAGCCATTGGAAGTTTGTGGAAAGGATGGGCCTGCCCCAGAGAAGGGTGCTGGTCACTCACTGGTTTTCCTTGTCCTGAAGCATGGAGCTGATGCTGGCAGGAGGAGAGTCTGAGGTTAAAAACTGCTGGGTTCTAAGTAGTGGATGCGACCCGGCGATCTGTGCAGAGGAAGGAAACGGAGGCTGTGCAGCTGTGCTTAGAGGATGCTGCGCCCGCTGAAAAGAAGCAGCAGGGTCTCCGGAGACAATTTAGGTGAAGGAAGCAACAATGAAGTCACCAGTTGACTTGACTTGGCTGTGGCAGGAGGTGCTGTTAGCAGTGCCGACATGAAAGGGAGGTTCAGATTAAAGGTAGCGACAAGGCAAACAGACCCTTCTATCTTGTGTGCGCAGGGCACTGGCTCCTTCCTCTGGGCTGGCAGCCTGCTGCTTGCCGGGGCTGACCTCTGGCTGCCCGTGRAACAGCCTTGTGCGTGAGCTGGGCTGTCTTTAACCCAGCTGTCACCAGAGTTGGATCATTCCCCTCCCTGAGAACCGGTCTTTCCCCTTTCCTGGGTGTGAGCCGAAACCTCCCCTGCRTTCAGGGATGTCTTGGTTAAATATGGGCTGAGTTGTTGGCTTATGAACTCTAGCGTGTCGGCAGGGTGGGATGTCGGATGGATGCAATGGTGCTGATGGTGGTCCTGAGAGAAGAGAGACAGAGGGGACTGTCGGGCAGGCATTGGTACGAGGCGCCTCCAATCCCCCCACCGATCCAGGCTGCCATAGCTCCTGGACTCCCTTTGCTGCAGTCGTGGCTGCCAGCAGGGATGTGGGAGAGAAGGCTGGGCATCCTAGGGCAGTGATGTTGGTCCGAGAGGCGACTGGAAGCAATATAACCCACTATGACCATGCAGCAAGCCTCTTGCTTGCAGAAAACTTCTGCACAGGATGAAGATTTGTATTTTTAAACTGGTTTAGTCAAACACAAATTCTTTAGGAATTTCAAACAAATTTGAAATTTAACTCATTTTGAATTGTGGCTTGCATCAACTCRGGTTGATCTGGCTATTTGGTTTGGAGATCTCTCCACAGTGTGTTTTGTGTAAGTTAAAACAAAACTGATTCTATGATTCTATGCCTGAAACTACTCTGAAAACCACGTCAGATTGGGGAACAGGCAGCGTTTGAGGTGGGGAGGCCAGAGGGAATGCTTGAATGTGACTGGTGACAAAGCTTGTGGTGCATGAATGTGCCAGGAGGCTTCCTGGGCTTGGTCTTGGGTCTTCTGCACCCAGCYCAGGCCGGTTTGGTGGGTGAGGGCTTGGCCATGAAGCATGGGTGGCAGGGATTTAAAAGGGACCAGAAAGCCGTGTGCTGTATTAGCACTGAGCTGCTGAGATCGTTTCCAGGACTAGAAGGATGTGTGGGTAAATAGCTGAGGAATCGCTCCGACTCTGAGGGAGGCAAAGCCTGGTCTCATTAACTTCAGTGGATGCAAGTTTGGCTGTAAGTCTCATCAGGTGGGAGGGAAGAGAGCAGTGAGATTTCACCTTGCTCCACAGGCTGCCTTATTCATCCACGCTTCTTGCGAAAGTATCCTGAGCCTGGTCCTTTCCATGCCATCTCTTCTTTAGCTCTCTCATCTTTTGCATGGGGTGCAAATCCCGCTTTGTTCAGCGCTGCTTTCCTTGCATCGTTTTSTTTGCAGGAAAACTGGGACATAATTTGCATCTGGTCCGTAAGCTGTCTGTGGCCCTTTTTCTCTGGTGGCTCTTGTTTAGTGTCTTTGTGCCTGTCTTTTTCCCTTACCAGGGATGCTGCAGAMGTTAAATCCTGTACTTCTTCCGTTTCCA
This sequence comes from Rhea americana, assembly GCF_003343005.1. Taxonomy (NCBI): domain Eukaryota; kingdom Metazoa; phylum Chordata; class Aves; order Rheiformes; family Rheidae; genus Rhea; species Rhea americana. Next base: position 753,455 of record NW_028186369.1, on the reverse strand, counting down.
TTCCTACCTCTTCCCTGGCTGCAGTGGCCTCCTGTGAAATGTGTCGCTGCTCTTCCAGCTGACTCTCTCTTGCTTGTGGCTGCTTCCTGCAAGAGGCTTTGAAAAGGGCTGGAAGTGCTGCAGGGGGATGGTGTGTGTATGTGTGTAGGGAGAGGGGAAGAGGCAGCATAAAGAGCAACAGTTCCTCTGTCTGTAAGATATCATGTCAAGAGGAATTCTTACAAAATGCGCTTACCCTATTCCTGCAAAACTAAAATTAGATCTAATTAAAAGGAGGTGAATCTCTGTGCAGGCTGCAAATTAATAGAATGTGTGATTAACGTATCTTGCAGTGCTAGAGGTGCTTGAAAATTTCTTGAAAATAAATGTAGCTGTGTATGTGGCTTGAATTTTTCATTCAGAACTGAACCATTAACATAAATTAAATTTTAAGTAACGGACATTTGATCGTTTTCTTTTTCAAACAACTCCCATTTCTGCAACTTAAAGTATATCTTTCCAACTCTCCTCTTTTTTTTTCGATAGGACTTGAACAGAAATGCATAATACAATAAAAGCACTTTAAATACACTCTATATCCATGACCRGGCTAAAGCTTGTCTTGTCTCTGTGATTCAGGCATGCCTAGTGGGCCATCCTCTCTCTTTTCTGCTGCCCTCTCTGAGTGGAGGGCTGGAGCAGGTTCCAGATGGTTAAGGGATAGATAGTACATTAGATCATCTTGGTGTGAGGTCTGAGGGAAAAACCCATCCTGTGGCTTTTTGCTTGGTTTTGGAGGTGATAATTCAGGGTTGCAGTTGTTCTCGAGCATTTTGAGTGTAGCTTCCCCTTTTCTAGACAGTAATCTTTTAACATTTGACTTTATTGCAATGCTTAGATGAAGATAAAAAGTTCATGTTCCTGTTTCATTTCCCTAACAAGAAAGGGTTAAAAGTCCATAGGTAAAATCCAGTGTGACCTTTGCATGAAAGCTTACGCTTCCGCCTACAGCAAACCCTTGCCCCTTGTTAAAAAGTCAGGGGAGTCAGGACTTGGCTTAGTACTAATTTGAGATGTAGCACGTTTGTTCAGTGTTCCACAGGGACAGCRTTGGACTAGCCAATGCTGAACTACTTTCAACTATTTCAGTAACATCTTAATTTTAAAAATAGCAGACATCTCAGAAGTTTCTCAGTCCCTGCCAGAGCATTGACTTTGGGAGGCTGGCTTCATCTGAAGCCAAATCTTCCAAAGAGTAGTGGCTGTTTTCTTGATACTTTGACCAGGAACATCTCCTCAACTTACTTTCCCTGTTTGCTCCCAAGCTGTAGGGACACATGGGTATCTCTGGATGCATATTCCAAACCTTCCTTTCTGGGTCTATGTAGATGGCCCCATTCCCAGTCTTCCCCTGCCCTTTCTCTGTTCAGTGAGAAGTTTTGGTCATGTTGTTCTCAGRTTCTTATTTTGCAGTACAGGAACTTGCTGGGATTTTGCTGTATTTGGTGCAGTTGTCACGTAGCACTCTGATACTTCTGGAGTAGCAGAAGTGAGGTCTGGCTTTTCCATTCCCACTCTCTGTTCCTCTTGTGAGTCACCTTGGGTTTGCTGCTCTTCAGAGTAGTCCTTCGTGCACAAACTGAGGTGTCTGCAGTTCAGAGAGGAAGCTCTTGATCCCAAAACGCAGCAAGTCCAAATCTTGTGAAACTTCTGCCCTGGAAGAGGAGCCCCATCCTGTTTTTCTTGCTGCTGCAGTTTTCCTTGGCTGGAGATGGCTCTGTTTTCTGCACATGTTTGGCAGTCTGTTAGTCAGGTTGCCTTGAATGGTTAATTTCTATGTAGAAAGGACAAGTTTAATGAGGAGAGTTCATTATTTTCTCAAACTAGGAGGGAAAAGCAGAGAGAAA